>NC_142810.1:41078909-41378909 GCF_049724085.1 Artemia sp. Qi Xiang Cuo
CATTCACGCAGAGAGGTTCTCCGTGCCGAGTGAATGAATTCGTATTAAAAAAAAAAAAAATCGCAGTGTTATAGTGAAAGGATATTATACCAAATTTTCACAGTGTTATACTGAAAGGATACTGCAAGCTGGTTTTTGGAGAATTTTCATTTTGACGAAAGTGGGCCCCGAGTGATAACTGGATTTATTACATAAAAGGGGCCCTTACGTGTAAGTACCACTGAATACCTTTCTAGTTTTATTTAGGCAGAGTGGTATTAATTGGTAGCAAAATATCAGTGACGAAAGACCATTTTGACCGCCGTATGGATGAGCTTCAAAGTTTGATTTCAAAGCTTCAAAATGAAAATAAAGTACTAAGAGCAGAAAATAAACTGCTAAGGACTGAGCTGGTTCATGTCAAGACTACTGCCCTGCGATCGGAGATGTACGCTCGAAGAAATAACACTCTTATTCACGGTGTTGAAGCTCTACAAGGAAAAGAAAATCTCCGAGAAACTGAATTGATATTTCTTCAGTGTAAGCTTGGAATTACAGATGCTTATGAGCTAAGTATGGTTATATTGTACCGTATTTCTAAGAAGACGGCTCCCTCCCAATCTGGAGCTAAGCCGAGCCTTCGAAGTAATTCACAAGAGCAGAAGGCTATCGAGCCTATCTTTATTAGCCTTTCAGACACTGAACGCTCAGCCATTATGAAAGAATGTCGAAAACTGAAAAAAACGGGTTTTAGTGTGTCAACGGACTTGCCAGCTGAGCTTGGTAAACGAAGAATAGAATTATTAGCGCTCTGGTACAAGCTGAAAAGTTCTAAATTGGAAGCAGAAAAGGTTGCATAAACTCGTGTTGTTCAGCGAGGAATAAGACTGTGGTTAGAAGTAAAAAAGTCGCGAAATTTACAATGGACTAAATCTCAAGATGACTGCTTTGATCCGCTAAAGTTGGCAGTACCCGCCGAACCGGACGTTACTGACTTTGATGCTTGAAATGATTTTAGTGTGATTTGTTTGTTGATGTCTGATAGTTTCGCCTGCTGTAGTCGAAGAGATGAAGGAAAAATTTGATAAAATTAGTTTAGAGTTTTTTTTTATTTATTTTTTTTATTTATTATTTTTTTTTTTATTATTTGTTATTGGGGCTACAGCAGCGGAAACGGAAAAGATTGTCATTGATGAATTAGTTTTTTTGCCGCTTGCCGAAATGAGTGATTTGTTTTCCAGAAATGTTTCATTTTCCATTTTCTGTGTTTCTTGTGTTAATCCATGTTTGTTTACATCAGTTTTTTGTTGCAGTTTCAATAAAGTTCATTCGGGTGTGTAAATTTCTCACGGCTCTCCGCTTTGATCCAAGATGCGACCACATTCCCCCGAGAGTTTTGGGTAAGTTTTGAGTTCCTTGTCTTCGTCTCCGAGGCCCACTATCTTACCAGCAGCTCAAAAAAAAATTAGAACAGTTAGAAAAGCCGTTCTTAAATTTGGAAAAAATTTTTGATAGTGTAATTAGTAATGAAAATAATTGTTATTTTTTTAGTGAAAATGAATTTCCTCAAAGTAAATATATTCAGTTAATGAGTATGCCCAGGGATGCTCTGAATGTCAGCTCAGCATAGTTCAGCTCAACTGCCAAGGATTATGTTCGTCACTGACAGATGTAATGACCATGTGCCGACAAATACGACCTGACGTTCTTGGACTGTGTGAAACATTTCTGTCGAGGCAGACTGACATCCTGGTAGATATCCCCGGGTATACATCGAATTTTTTACACAGACAAGAGCCAGCACGAGGAGGATTGGCAATCTACACAAAGAGTGAATACCCAGTCTGTGTTAATGGCAAACTGACTCGAAATATAGAAGGTATTTTTGAGTCACTTTTTCTTGATATTTTCCTTCCTTCACAACG
The DNA here is from genome assembly GCF_049724085.1 of Artemia sp. Qi Xiang Cuo. Lineage (NCBI taxonomy): Eukaryota > Metazoa > Arthropoda > Branchiopoda > Anostraca > Artemiidae > Artemia > Artemia sp. Qi Xiang Cuo. The sequence continues at coordinate 41,080,814 of NC_142810.1, forward strand.
GAATGTAATCGTTGGAGAAATTTACCGATCACAGTCAGGTTCTGTTGCTTCGTTTTCGGAATATTTATTGGAAACTCTCCAAATGATTGAAAAACAGAATCATGATGTGTTCATCATGGGTGATTTCAACATCAACCTAGCCTATCCCCTAACTCATAGCGCGAATCATCTTCTCACTCTTATGTCTGGATTTAATCTTTACCCGTCAACAACTATCCCAACGAGAGTAACTGAGAGTACTCATTCACTAATTGACAATATTTTTTCTACTCTTCCTCCACTCTCGGTTTCAGTAATCCTCAGTGACATGTCAGACCACTTCCCCTTATGTACCGTTTTCAAAACAACAAAGGAAACAAGGTAATTTTCAAAAACTCGAGACGATATTCTGGTTGTATATCTGAATTAATAAAACTTACGGTTACTTAACGAGTATTTGGAAAAAACAACCTGGGATAGCGTTATGGATAAAGAGGATCTGAATGAAGGATCTGAAAATTTCCGAAGTACATTTACAACACTTTATGAGGCATTTTGTTTTAAAGAAAAAATAAGGAAACGTGGAAGAAAAAACGCACAAGTTTGCCCGTGGGTTACAGAAAGTTTACTCAGGTACATCAATAAAAAGAATAATCTTTGGGTGGAATACCGTAATCTACCAAATGTAGCTAGCCTGCGGAGGTATGAAATTTATAAAAAATGCCTACGGTCAGTTCTCAGAAAAGCTAAAAGGGATTACTTTAATCAAAGGCTAGCCGAAAGTGGGAAGGATGGAAGGAAAGTATGGAAGACAGCCAATTCAGGGTTACGACCGAATAACCAACAGCATGAACTACCATCCAAAATTACGGTTGATGGAGAAACCTTGACTGAACCAGCACAAGTTGCAAAAGCTCTTTGTACCTTCTTTGCCAAAATTGGAGAAAAAACGGCTAACACAGTGCTACCCCCCAGACATTCCTACAGGGACTTTATGGGCCCAGCGTGTGTCAAGTCGATGGCACTCATTCCTGTAATTGCGACGGATGTTTCTATGATTGTCAAAGGCATGAGGGGAGCATCTGCCTCTGGATTCGACCGCGTCCATACTGAAGTGTTGAAGGCAGTATTGCCCTCTGTAGTACAACCTTTAACACATTTAGTAAACCTCTCCTTGGAGGTGGGCGTGCTTCCATCACTTCTCAAGAAGGCAAGAATAATTCCCCTCCACAAAGGTGGCCCTTAGGACGGCCCGTCTAGCTTTCGACCCATCTCTATTCTTTCGGTGTTTTCCAAAGTGTTCGAAAAACCTATGAAGAACCAACTTTACTCTTTTCTTGAAGCTAAGGGATTCCTTAACCAACGCCAATTTGGATTCAGACCAGGACACTCGACAGAAGATGTCCTGGCATCACTCAGCCTATTCATTAATAAAACACTTGACCTGGGACTTGTGCCAGCTACTATTTTGCTTGACATAAAAAAAGCCTTCGATAGTATGGATCATGGGATTCTATTAGATAAAATACAGCACATTGGAGTTAGAGGAGAGGCTCTACGATGGTTCCGGTATTACCTTAGTAGTCGACGTGTTTTTATAGGAGATGATCCACTGAATGACATCGTTGTCAACTTCGGTGTGCCGCAAGACTCAATCTTAGGCCCTCTGATATTCCTGGTTCATGTGGATGACCTAAGTCGCGTTCTGAGCCCTAACTCCAGGACTTCACGTTACTGCAAGTTATGTTGCTACCCAGAAATTTTGAGCAACGATCATGAATCGGATGAGCTTGTGGTGTCCGCGGATGACACTACAACGGTCTCCTGTGACGCCGACATGTCAGCGCTCCAGAGTAAACTTGAGGTCATCTTAGAAGAAACTTACATTTGGATGGATGCCAATCGATTTTTAATAAATGTTGACAAATCTTGCGCTCTCTTCTTCTCAAGGATTGGACCTCTTCGCCCAGAGATATCGGGACTAACAACTTCTTGAGGACCGATCACACGACCAAAAACTGGTTGTGCCAGGTCCCTAGGTGTAATCCTTGACAAAAAGTTATCCTTCATACATCACATCCACGCCGTGGAGCTGAAGCTCTCCCGTAATCTTGGCATTATCAGGAAACTGAAACACACATTCCCTCAAAAAACTCTTCGTCTTCTTTATAATGGACTTATCAAGCCTCATCTACAGTATTGTGCGTAAATTTGGCAGTCAACGTTTATATCCCACCTGAAAAGGCTTGATTCAATCCACACACATGCCCTAAAAATAATCAGAAATATGGAAGATTTTGTTTCCCGCAAATTCCTGTATCATTTATCGTGCTCAGTTACCCTTTTTAAATTTTTCTCTGGAGTAATTCCATCAGCATTTAACAGTTCATTCCAGTTGGTATCAGACCATCATCCTAGGAACATGAGATCTGCCTCAAACCTTCTGGTGAGATAAACACCTAAAGTATGGTCGGATTTTGCACCGGATGTGGCGTGCGCGAAAGTGTGGAACATGCTTCCACAAGAGCTGAGATGTAGGAGCTCTCTTCAGTCTTTTAAAAATAATTTGAAAAAATATCTTACTGAATATTCATTAAATAGAGTTTATTAATAATTGAGATTTTTTTTTTTTTTTTTTTTTATCATTATTATCTCGGTTTGTTTGTTTGTTTTTTTTTTGTTTTTTTTTATTTATTTATTGATTTTTTTTGTATGGTTAAGGTAGCTGTGGTTTTGGGGTGGAAGGGGGGAATCTCTTAGATAGTGATTTGTATGGTTGAGGGATATGGTTGTATTGAGGAGTAAAGCAGGAGTAGTAAAGCGTGATTAGGCGGACTTGTTATTTTTTTAAGGGACTCAACGTGCATTTTTTTGCATAGAGAAGTTTATTTATTTTTATTTATTTCTATTTGTTTTAATTAAACCCGATTGAATCTAATCTAATCTAATCACTTTTGACTCTTAAGAGGGCACTAGATCTTTTAATTTTCAATCCAATTAGCTCCTTTAAAATATCAATGCTACTACTAGCTGTGGTAGAGCATCGTTGCCAGTGTCCTTTTATGCCCTATAGTGCTTATATAACCTTTTAATACCGGCATGCATAAAGGTTTTTTGTTTAATTGAAACGCCTCCTAAACGTTCCCTAGAAGTTTCAACTTAATGCCATTAGTGTTATTAGTTACAGTAACCATAGAAGCAACATTAAATGTATACACACAGTGTCTTCTGGCTAGCTCGAAATCCACAGCCCATGAAGATATGAAGGTAAAATTTTCAGAGAATATTTCTGTTGTACGGATTACAACCTGTCATCCGTATGCAGGTTTTCAAAACAGCATATAAGCAATATCTTAGGAACAGTTTCATTTGTGACATTAAGACTTACAACGCTTGTTGTGGGGGATATTGAACTAGCCAAAAGACATTATTTGCATCATAATACTAATGCTCCTACTCCTACAACTACTATTACTACTACTACTACTACTGCTACTACTAAAGCTAAGACTATTACTATTAACAGTACTCCTACTGCTACTACTATATATACTGGTGCTACTGCTACAACTAATAAACCTAAGGGTATTAAGGCGAAAATTTTGGGCTATATTATAACTGTTTTGAAATAAATCGAAACACGCTATGCCCATATATGTAGTCAAGAGGACGTATCAGCAATGCTTCAGGACGGGTTGATGGTATTAAGTTAAAAATTTCATCGTGTGTTGAAGGGGATGTTGACAAAAAAGGTGTTATGTGCATTCTCCTACTGATGCTACTATTTCTACTACAACTATTGTTAAGAATAATTACTGAACCTTTGAACAATAATGAAAAAATTCATGTCTCGAAACTTTGTTTGGATATTTACTATGGGATAGGATGGGCGTGGGGGAAGGTTGCCATAATAGCAATTTGACTCTTAAAAAGGGCGCTACGACTTCCAATTTAGAATCAAACGGAACCCGTCGAACTTTATTGCAATCATTCGCTCCTAAAGAACCTTATATGCCCCCAGGGCATAACTTAAATTCCTTGCCCCTGCTGTGTGGGGTCAACCCTGAAACTAAATCCCTTGACTATTTTAAACAAAATTGCCCTCGTACAATTTCAATCAGATGCATTTGGTGAAAAGAGGGGTAGTTGGGTGGGGAGGATGCTAATTGAACTCCATCACTATTGACTCTTAAAAGGGAACTAGAACGTCTAATATCAACCAAATGAGTCACCTCTCATAACTTACAACCCTCATCCTCAGGCTCTGGTGGCTTGTATCAACCTCAAAAGCCTTGTTATATGATATTTGTACTATTTTGAATAAAGGAACTGTCTCAAAATATGTATTTGACACATCTCAGGAAAACACAACCTGCTTGTGTGTGTGTGGGGGGGGGGGGGGAGGAGGAGCTGTGCTCTGGTCCCTTTGACTCTTAAAAAGGGCACAAGAACTTATGATTACCAATCCAATGAGTCCCCTCCAAAGCATATACGACCACGCTTTTTATAAGAACTTTATATTCTCTAAGGGCATAAATTACAACCCATTCCCTGAGAGCTGTAGGGGGGGGGGGGGGTCTTCCTCGCGGACATAATTTTCAAAACCTTCATCTACGATGAATAAAATTGTTATCTCTTAATTTTTATTGGAGGTGTTTAGGCAAATGCTGAGCATGGAGGGGGGCTGTTTGCTCTCAAATCACTTTGACTCTTAAAAAGGGCAGTATAACTTCCAATTTCAAATCAAATAAGCCCCATTTGATGTTTGTACGACCGCCCATTCAATACAAACCTTATATGCCCTCATAAAATAACTTAAAACCCTATCCCCAGGGCGCTGGGGGGGGGGCTGTTTCATCCCTAGAGATATTATTATATGTTCTATGAACTATTTTGGAAAAAATTGCTATCGCATAATTTCAATCAGATGCGTTTGGTAAAAGGAAGGGGGGTGGAAGAGGTAGGGGGAGGGGCTAAACGCCGTCCATTACTTTTGACGCTTAAAAAGGAACTAGAACTTCCAATTTTCAACCAAATGAGCATCTTCTAAAAGTAAACAACCATGCCTTCCATAAAAACCTTAAATACCCCCTGGGCATAACTTACAACCCTTGCCCCTAATCTCTGGGGTTTGTTTCAACCTTGTTATATGATATTTTGACTATTTTGAATAGAATGGCTACCTCTAAAGTTCTATTAGATGCATTTCGCGACAATACGACATGTGTGATGGGGGGGGGGGGTAATAGCTGCCCTCTGATCACTTTGACTCTTAAGAAGAGCACTAGAGCGTCTGAATACCAATCCAATGAGACCCCTCCGAAGCTTATGTGACTACGCTTTCTATAAAAACCTTATATGCCCCCTGGGCATAACTTACAAACCTTGCCCTGAGGGCTGGGGGGATTTGTTATCCTCAAATACATAATATCCGGATCTTTCAAATATGGTGAACAAAATGGATATCTCAAAATTTTCATTGGAAATGTTTGGGGAAATGATGGGCGTGGGGGGCATTTGCCCTCTGATCACTTTTGACTAATAAAAAAGGCACTAGTCCTCTCAATTTTCAATCGAATAAGCCCTTTTTGAAGCTTCTACGACAATTTTTTTTTATAAAAACCTTATATGCCCCCAGGGCATAACTTACTACCCTTGTCTGGAAGGTTGTGGGGGGGAGTGTCATCCCCAAAGACATAATTTCCGGACTTTTTAACTATGTTGAACAAAATAACCATCTCAAAATTTTGATTGGATTTGTTTGGGGAAATGGTGGGCGTGCGAGGGGGGTTAGTTGCCCTCCAATCACTTTCGACTATTAAAAAGGGCACTAGCTCTTTCAATTTCCAGTCGAATGAGCCCTTTTTGAAGTTCACACGACAATGCTTTTTATAAAAAAAACTTAGATGCCCCCAGGGCATAACTTAAGTTTCCTGGGGAATTCACAGGGCTAATATAAACAGGATAGGGAGGAAAGGAAGGGAATTTTCTGGTAGAATTTGAAAAACGGTCAAGAACTAAACTTAAAAACAAGTTTTTCTTCGACTAAAAGCAAGGAACAGCATTAAAACTTAAAACTAACAGACATTAATCCATATATGAGGGAGAGGGGGGCTGCCCCTTCCTAAACCCTATGCGCTAAAGTTTGACTTTTTGGGGAAATCTCTAAGAGAGACTGCTCAAACACAAGAACCGTTGGATTTTAATGAGAAGTATTTTTAGATAACCTTAAGACTTTTTCTTACTATCAGCTGAAAAAATTGTGTTTTTCTTTTACTTAATTTGAACTCAACACTGGTTCAAGAAATGAAATTATCATGATTTACGGAAGGGCTTAAATTCTAATTACAAATATGACTCTTGTTTTCACGCTAAGAATATATAATGAAACTATTAATTTTAATTTTTCTCGTTTAGAAATGCATTCTATTTACTTCTTAAAAAAGTGAACAATAAAAGACTAAAATTCTAACACATATACGAAAGAACTTCCTGAAATTGGAGACAGTTAAATAATTATGAGGCGTGACTTAGAATGCAATTTTTTTGCTTATGTAAAGGCGAAATTGAGGACACTTTTTCAGTTTGAAAAGCAGTTGAGATGGAGAAGCACATAATTCTCTCTGCACTTTCAGTTGTTTTGTGTAAATTTCTAAAACTTTATTTATTATCTTGTACTGCTTTGTTCCTCGATAAGAAATAGAATGTGTTAAGGAGAAAAACCGAAGTGTAGCCTACCCATCTGCTGCATTTTGCTTTTCCGTTGAGCTTAACCTATGAGATAGTAATTTTCCGAGTAAAATTAAGCGTCGACTTAAACACTCTTTTTCAAAAGTACGGGGATGAACTTTTATCAACTTCTTCAAGTTTGATAATCAAACCTGACGCTCTGAGGCGGCCCATTTTCACTACAGAGCCTCTTTTTTACAAATCGATTATTACTAAATCATTTTAGAGGTTAGGCTTTCAAATATTGAATATAATTATTTTGCAGAGCAAATGCTCTTTTTTATTATTATCATTCACATAATATGTCTTTGAATTTATGGCTGTTTTGTAGCTTAATGATGTAATCCTCATCCTTGGCTAGAGATCCACCTGATACAAGTACAATTAAGTAGAACGGCAGTTATTTGAAAAAACTCACATGTAGCCTATTTTGTATTATACCATGGACAGTGAAAGTGAAATATAAAAAAATTATATATTTTTTAAATTTACACAGCCATGTGTATCTTAAAAAACAAACTAAGAAAAGTTGAAGATTCTATTTTTGATGAAGAAGAACCTCATATGCAGTAATACACACTCGATGTATATAGCTTCTTTGAAGGTAGAGGCAAAAGCTTTTCTTCCATTGATTTAATTAGATAACATTTCCACTGAATATAAAAAAGAGGTCTAGCATGCAAGGTATTCACTCTAGTGAAGAAATAAAAAAAAAGTCTAGTGAAAATTCCTACCATAGTTGACGAAACAAAAAAACTAAGCTGAATGAAAATCCATGGTGAAATAGAGATGCTGAACATAAAATACATATGAATTCTTATTCGTAAAAATTATTTACACCAAAATGTTTATAGTTTAACCAAAAGCAAAGAGAATAATAAAAAGTGCAGGGAGCATTTATCATTCTTAAAGACATAAGAATCATGTATGTCTTACAATTTATTGAAAAATAATTTCCTGACAGCATCAAACTACCTTGGTGGCTTATTTTTCCCTCCACCCCCACCCCGCGGCTCGTCTCTCAAAGAGACCCCTTAAAAGTATTGTAGAGATAGCTGCCGAGGTCAACAGAGCATGCCGGGTCAACTCTGATTGTTTGACACTCATTTATCTATCCAATTTTTAAACATTGGTAACTGAAGCAACTTGTGAACAAACTTTTGGTCGATTTTTTTTCTTTTTCTTCGAATTCGAAACCTTGAAATCATTACTTTACCCCAGATTTCCCTGAAAATCCTTAATTTACCCCAGATTTCCCTTTATCCCTAGATTAAAAATAAGTGTCCCTAAAAGAAGTGATTTCTCCCTAAAATAGGGTAATCTCCCTAGAATTGGAAACCCTGCTTTTGGCATTCAGAAAAGCTATAGACAAAATTAATTATCAATTGAAAATTCAATTCAGCATGGTTTTTTTTTATTCATTTGCTTTTTGGCCATTACTTCAGAAACAGCAGCTTCTCTTTCATTTTGTGTTTCTTCTTTAGGCTTGTGTTTTACACTATTATGGGGGCTTTTTTACTTTTTACTCTTATTATTTGTACTGAGGATGGTTGAGCACCAGGATGAAGCTATCTCCTGACTCCAACCTCTGGGTTTATCTCCCACACCTAAAATTGCTTACCCCATAGTCCTGAAAATGAAAATTATACTTTGAAAAAAATGCTAAAATTCTTAAAGAATATTTCTGTTGTACGGATGACAACCTGCCATCCGTATGCAGGTTTTATAAACGGCATATCAGCAATATCTTAGGAACAGTTTCGTTTGTGACATTAAGACTTGTTGTGGGGGATATTGAACTAGCCAAAAGACAATATTTGCATCATAATACTAATGCTCCTACTCCTACAACTACTATTACAACTACTACTACTACTGCTACTACTAAAGCTAAGACTAATACTCTTAACAGTACTCCTACTGCTACTACTATATATACTGGTGCTACTACTACAACTAATAAACCTAAGGGTATTAAGGTGAAAATTTTGGGCTATATTATAACTGTTTTGAAATAAATTGAAACACACTATGCCCATATATGTGGTCAAGAGGAAGTATCAGCAATGCTTCAGGACCGGTTGATGGTATTAAGTTAAAAATTTCATCATGTGTTGAAGGGGATGTTGACAAAAAAGGTGTTATGTGCATTCTCCTACTGATGCTACTATTGCTACTACAACTATTGCTAAGAATAATTACTGAACCTTTGAACAATGCTGAAGAAATTCATGTCTCAAAACGTTGTTTAGATATTTGTTATGGGAAATGTTGGGGGTGGGGGAGGGGTTTCTCTCAAATCACTTTGACTCTTAAAAAGGGCACTATAAATTTCAATTTAAACTCAAATGAGAACCATCTGAATTTAATACGACCACCCATTCCATAAAAACCTTATATGCACCCAGGGCATACCTTAAATCCCTTGCCCCAGGAATCTGGGAGGTTAAGCCAACCCTGAAATATTGTAGTATGTTCTTTAGACTATTTTAAACAAAATTACCATCATAGAATTTCAATCAGATGCATTTGGTGAAAAGAGGGGTAGTGGGGGGGGGGGGGGATTCTAATTGAACTCCATCACTATTGACTCTTAAAAGAGAACTAGAACTTCTAATATCAACCAAATGAGCCACCTCTCATAACTTACAACCCTCATCCTCAGGGTCTGGTGGTTTGTATCAACCTCAAAAGCCTTGTAATATGATATTTGGACTATTTTGAATAAAGGGACTGTCTCAAAATATTTATTTGACACATCTCAGGAAAACACGACCTGTTTGTGTGTGTGTGGGGGGTGGGGAAGGGAAGTAGCTTCCTCTGGTCCCTTTGACTCTTAAAAAGGGCACAAGAACTTATGATAACCAATCCAATGAGTCCCCTCCAAAGCATATACGACCACACTTTTTATAAGAACCTTATATGCCCCAAGGGCACAACTTACAACCCTTTCCCTGAGAGCAGCAGGGGGGGGGGTGTCTTCCTCACAGACATAATTTTCAAAACCTTCAACTACGATGAATAAAATTTTTATCTCTAAATTTTGATTGGAGGTGTTTAGGCAAATGCTGAGCATGTAGGGGGGCTGTTTGCTCTCAAATCACTGTAACTGTTAAAACAGGCACTATAACTTCCCATTTCAAATCAAATAAGCCCCATCTGATGTTTATACGACCCCCCTTCAATAAAAACCTTATATGCCCTCATTAAATAACTTACGACCCTATCCCCAGGACGCTGGGGGAGGGGGTTGTTTCATCCCTAGAGACATTATTGTATGTTCTATGAACTATTTTGTAAACAATGCTATCCCATAATTGCAATCAGATGCGTTTGGTTAAAGGAGGGGTTGTGGAAGAGGGGGGGGGGGGCTTAATGCCGTCCATCACTTTTCACGCTTAAAAAGGAACTAGAACTTCCAATTTTCAACCAAATGAGCATCTTCTAAAGGTAAAGAACCATGCCTTCCATAAAAACCTTAAATACCGCCTGGGCATAACTTCCACTCCCAATCTCTGGGGTTTGTTTCAACCCCAAAAGCCTTATCATATTATACTTTGACTATTTTGAATAGAATGGCTACCTCAAAATTTCTATTAGATGCATTTCGTGACAATACGACATGTGTGATGGGGGGTGGGGAAATAGCTGCCCTCCGATCACTTTTATTCTTAAGAATAGCACTAGAGCGTCTTATTACCAATCCAATGAGCCCCCTCCGAAGCTTATATGACCATGTCTTCTATAAAAATCTTATATGCCCCCTGGGCATGACTTACAAACCTTGTCCTGAGGGCTGGGGGGATTTGTTATCCTCTAAGACATAATTTCCGGATCTTTCAAATATGGTGAACAAAATAGATATCACAAAATTTCAATTGGAAATGATTGGGGAAATGATGGGCGTAGGGGGCATTTGCCCTCTGATCACTTTTGACTAATAAAAAAGGCACTAGTCCTCTAAATTTCCAATTGAATAAGCGCTTTTTGAAGCTTCTACGACAACAATTTTTATAAAAACCTTATATGCCCCCAGGGCACAACTTACTACCCTTGTCCGGAAGGTTGTGGGGGGGGGGGGAGTGTCATCCCCAAAGACATAATTTCCGGACTTTTTAACTATGTTGAACAAAATAACCATCTCAAAATTTTGATTGGATATGTTTGGGGAAATGGTGGGCGTGCGAGGGGCGTCAATTGCCCTCGAATCCCTCTCGACTATGAAATAGGGCACTAGCTCTTTCAATTTCCAGTCGAATGAGCCCTTCTTGAAGTTCACACGACAATGCTTTTTATAAAAAAAAAAAAAAAAATTAGATGCCCCCAGGACATAACTTAAAACCCTTGCTCTGAGGGCTGTGGGGAGAGTGTCATCCTCAACGACATAATTTCCAAACCTTTCAACTACGTCGAAGAAAATAGCTATCTCAAAATTTTGATTGAATGTGTTTGGGGAAATGGTGGGTGTGAGAGGGGTGTTAGTTGCCTTTCAATCATTTTTAACTATTAAAAAAGTCACAAGCCCTTCCGATTTCCAATCAAATGAGCCGTTTTTGAAGTTTCTACGACAACTCGCTCAATACGATGTGCCCTGGTCTAAAATAAACCAAAAAAATAAAAAATAATACATTGTACCCACATCGTTCTTTACGTAGGCAGCGCAGTTTTTGCTGGTGAAATTCTCTGTTAAGGAATTTTTCTTTGTAGCAAATTTTTCACTGGGGCTGGAGGGATTTCAGGGAAAAAATCCATGGAGGGTGGATTTCTTACATGATTTAAAAAGCGATTAGAAATGAAAGTCTTTTTCAAATGAAAGTATGCTAAAGAGAATTTTTGAGACAGAATCGTCCACAAAAAAAAAAAAAAAAAAAAATCTGAGGGATTTTCAGCAACAATGGAATTGCCTGGGAGGAATTTCAGAACTTCAGTCTTAGTGTGATATTTTCAAGGAGGGATATTTTCAAGGAGGGATATTTTCAAGAAGAGGACCTGGATTTCCCGGTATCCCTGGAAATGATATTAAGAAACCAGTCTCTTTTTTAGCTTAAAGTAATATTCAACATCAAAACTTAAAATAAACAGATATTATTCCGTTTTCTCTTTCTCAATACCCTGCTCTTTAAGCTAAATTTAAGCTTTTTGTCCCAACTGCTTAAAAACAACTAGTTAAACACAAAAGCCGTTTAATTGGAAAACAAAGTTTTTTTTTCAGATCTCAAGCTTACCCTTTTACTTCAGATGAGGTAGAATTCTCTTAACCCTGACCCCTCATTTATAGAGCTGCGCTGTCAAGTCTTTTTTGTCCATTTATGTTTAATTTTCACAACCCAATCATTTATCAAGTTTTACGTTGTCTTCGAATGTTTCTTAATCCTTGAACCCCATTCTTTTCAGTTATTGTAACCTACACCAGGGCCCAATATCTATCATGCAATATCTGTTGGCCATATTATGTAATGACGCATATCATAGAACAAAACAAAACCATATCATACAATGATATTGGTTAGTTGGAAGAATATACGGACTCTTTTGAATATAAAATGATGAAATCAGATACTGACTGTAAGGAAAAACAGCTAAAATGGGTATGCAACAACATTAGATTGATCATTTTAGAAGATGTAAACCCAAAAACTTCGGAAGATCTTTTGCACATGCTACTCCCTGAAATGGCTCAAATGAGAGATGCAATAAGTCAATCAGATTTAGACTTTGAATCTACTGTGGCTATGCATGATGAGCTGTCTAAGATTGACGGTGAAATTAGAAAACTTATGGACAAATAAAAAAATATGATATTTCTTGAACAAGCCGGACATCCTGAAAAATCGTACAAACATACCAGGCAGGGCCTTTGAACCAAGAGATTTTTATCTCGGTTATGAGGAGATAAGCCCTTGATGGTTTAAGAAACTTCTAATTGACGGTTTAAAAGCAGTTTGCGGAGAGTCAGATTACTTGCGAAGAATGGGAGAAGGAGAGAGTATTTTTAAGAATAAAAAATAAATTACTCTTGAATAATACAAATTCTAAGTGAAGTAGCAGATTGGAGAAATACATCGACAAAATCAGACATGTACAATTCTCAATGAAATGGCAACAAGGACATGAAATCCCAATGACTTTCAATGAAACGGTAACTTCACTGAAAGTCTTAGAAAACTTACGATTACACATTTTAATGCATCTGGTACATATACATGATGTAGTGTCGAAAAAAATGTGTGATAAGCACTCTGTTAAAATTTTCAAACGCAAGTTTTGTAAGCATAATATGATTTACAACCTAAAAGGACCCCTTATTTCTTCTGCCACAGACGAAATTAACTGGTTTTCAAAAGAAGGCTTCAGAACGTTTCGTCGAGAATTCCCTCAGATTTTAATGGATCTAAAGCTCAAACAAGGTAACTTTATATCTCTTCCGCTTGGGCTTGATACCGTCCAGACTACGAGAGCTAAAAACCAGATCGAATACAGTTCTGATATTGGATGAAGAGCGAAGCTAAAATTACAGGTTCTCGATTAAACTAAAATTACAGGCATGCACATACAGCTCAGACTATTTGAGAATACAGCAAGATCATCAAATCTTGAGGCTATCATCGAAAATCCAGAGGCGATTAGTGATTGTCTACAAAGTGTTATGGAAAAAATTGACAATTCTAGTACTCTACATATCATTAGCTTATTCACAAACCAAGATATACTGATGCATTCTGCTTATAACAAAAAAAAACGCTTTTTTAAATTCAAAAACCGGAGTTTGTGAAAGTCGCGTGGCTGACGAAAGACTTAGTTCTGAAACTGAACGCTATCCTACAGTTGTGACACACACTCCACCGATAAGTAATGCATCGGTGGCTACAGGGATGTACGATCAGCAGCTGCTTGGTCATTTGCTCATATCAGTAATTGGATTGGCGGAGACTGCTTCTCTCACCAGCTCACAACACAAGACAGATATTGATATCGGAAGAATCATATTTGAAAATGTGTGCGATAAAGTTTAAGACAATGACAGCATCTGCAAAATAACGGAGCACTTAGATTTCTTTACTTTATTGGAAAGTCCAGTCATGTTGGCTTATAAACGAACAGAATCTTCCCAAATGTTTGCAGAAGCCCGTAATAATACTTATGCCGGGATCAATGATCTGAATGCCCAAATATTTATTGACAAAATGGTTCATGGAATATATTCAATAATGATTTTAGTGATTTTAGAGATTTTAGATTTTAGTGATTTCTTGGTTGATTTAGTGATTTTATTCAATAACAAAGATTTAGTGATTTTCTTCAATAATCTAGTGATTTATGTGCTGATTTAGTGATTTTTTTGTTTAGGCAATATAAAAAATCACTTGAAATAGTGATAAATCACCAGGGTGGGCAACCCTACCTCTTGTCTAGTGCGTATGCACTCTCGTTCTTATATTTACGTTTATATTTTGTTTCAAAGCGGGGGGCTTAGCCGTTCTTCAACAGTAAAGGGTATATTAGCGTGTAAAGTGTGTATTTGGATTATATGTAATTCTCCACGTTGACAGCTGTCAATCTCTAGACGAAGCTAAGCCTAATCCTGCTCCAGTGACGAATTTTAAGGGGTAAATAATTGCAACTCAAACGCGCCCCTTATCGACTGTTTTGAAAATGGTTTGAGCCAGCCTTATAAAATAACTTTATTTATAATAACAATAATTAAATCACTAGGTTATTGAAGAAAATCACTAAATCAACCAAGAAATCACTAAAATCTAAAATCACTAAAAAGAAATCACTAAAATCATTATTGAATATATTCCATAAACCATTTTGTCAATAAATATTTGGGCATTCAGATCATTGATTCCGGCCTAACTATCATTACCAACTCCTGCAAACATTTGGGAAGATTCTGCTCGTTCATAAGCCAACATGACTTTCCAATAAAGTAAAGAAATCTAAGTGCTCCGTTATTTTGCAGATGCTGTCATTGTCTTAAACTTTATCGCACACATTTTCAAATATAATTCTCCCGATACCGATATCTGTCTCGTGTTGTGAGCTGCTGAGAGAAGCAGTCTCCGCCAATCCTATTACTGATATGAGCAATTGACCAAGCAGCTGCTAATCGTACATCCCTGTAGTCACCGATGCATTACTTATCGGTGGAGTTTGTGTCACAACTGTAGGATCGTGTTTGGTTTCAGAACGAAGTCTTTTGTCAGCCAAGCGACTTTCACAAAATCTGTTTTTTGAATTTTAAAAAGGGTTTTTTCTTTTGTCATAAGCAGAATGCATCAGTATATCTTGGTTTGAGAATAAGCTAATGCTATGTGGAGTACTAGAATTGTCAATTTTTTCCATAACACTTTGTAGACAATCACTAATCTCCTCTGGATTTTCGATGATAGCCTCAAGATTTGATGATCTTGCTGTATTCTCAAATAGTCTGAGCTGTATGTGCATGCCTGTAATTTTAGTGTAATCGAGAAATAGCTTCGCTCTTCTTCCAATACCGGAACAGTATTCGATCTGGTTTTTAGCTCTCGTAGTCTGGACGGTATCAAGCCCAAGCGGAAGAAATATAAAGTTACCTTGTTTGAGCTTTAAATCCATTAAAATATGAAGGAAGTCTCGACGAAACGTTTTGAAGCCTTCTTTTGAAAACCAGCTAATTTCGTCTGTGGCAGAAGAAATAAGGGGTCCTTTTAGGCTGTAATCCTATTATGCTTACAAAACTTGCGTTTGAAAATTTTAACAGAGTTCTTACCACATATGTTTTTCGACACTACATCATCTATATGTGCTAGATGCATTTTTTTGTGTAATCGTAAGTTTTCTAAGGCTTTCAGTGAGGTTGCGGTTTCATTGAAAGTCATTGGGATTTAATATCCTTGTTGCCATTTCATTGGGAATTGTAAATGTCTGATTTTGTCGATGTATTTCTCCAATCTGCTACTTCGCTTAGAATCTGTATTATTCAAGAATAATTTATTTTTTATTTATAAAAATACTCTCTCCTTCTCCCAGTCTTCGCAAGTAATCTGACACTCCGCAAACTGCTTTGAACCGTCAATTAGAAGTTTCTCCATTGGGCTTATCTCTTCAAAACCAAGATAAAAATCTCTTGGTTCAAATGCCCTGCCTTGTATATTTATACGATTTTCAGGATGTCCGGCTTGTTCAAGAAATATCATATTTTTTATTTGTCCATAAGTTTTCTAATTTCACCGTCAATCTTAAGCAGCTCATCGTGCATAGCCACAGTAGATTCAAAGTCTAAATCAGATTGACTTATTGCATCTCTCATTTGAGCCATTTCAGGGAGTAGCATATGCAAAAGATCTTCAGAAGTTTGTGGGTTTACATCTTCTAAAATGATCAATCTAATGTTGTTGTATACCCACTTTAGCTGTTCTTCCTTACAGTCAGTGCGTGATTTTATCATTTTATATTCAAAAGAGTCCATATAATTATTCTTCCAACTCACCGATATTATTGCATGATATGGCTTTGTTTTGTTCTATGATATGCGTCATTACATAATATGGCCAACAGATATTGCATGACAGATATTCGGCCCTAGTGCAGTTTGCAATAACTGAAAAGAAAGGGATTCAAGGATTAAGAAACATTCGAAGACAACATAAAACTTGATAAATGATTGGGTTGTGAAAATTAAACATAAATGGACAAAAAAGACTTGACAGCGCAGCTCTATAAATGAGGGTTCAGGGTTAAGAGGATTCCACCTCATCTGAAGTAAAATTCTAATATGAAGCCGTATCCAAGGGCTAGGTAGGCTAAGCTTGAAAACGAAGAGCCCCTTATTCATTTAAAGCAGCAACAGCAACAACCTAATAAAGAGCAAACCAAGGTCCAAAGCAAGGTGCAATATCTAAACCGAAATTACATTAGTAATAAAACATAAGTTATTGTAAATAAATGTAATAAGTTCTGTTGAACCTGGGGTTTGCCATCCCATGATAACCTTATTAGTGCTTTCATATTCTGGGGATAACTGCGGCTGTCAAAGGGACACTTATTGTATTTTTTACACATTTTTCACCTTCGATGACATCAGAACACTTCAGTGTCGAAAAGGACCACTTTTGGAAAAAAAAAAAATTTCAAACCCATCCCTTGTTATGTTCATTTTCAATTTTCTCGAGAAAAAAAGTCCTTGCATTCCTCAGTTCTTATATTCCTACATAAGGGTTTAATCCTCTTTTCATTTGCTTTAATGTTTAGCCGAATAATAAATAACAGCTTATCCTTTCAAACCAAAGTTTGAAATGTTACTTGGTAATTTCTAAAGCAACTCATTTAGTGGTCTGCATGGTATACTGCTCAGTAAAGCGCAATTGTCAATCTAACATTAAGAGACTTCGAGAAAACAGCCCCCGAATCTTGTTTGCGGTAATTTCCCTCCGGCTGAGGTTCGACTAGAATCTAAATTTTAATTTTGTTTGTTTTACGTTTAATGGTTATTTCCGTTTGTTTTAAGTTTTACCTGAGCATTTATTAGTATTTTCGTTTATGAATTAGATTTCTTTTATTCCTTAAAAGTAGTTCCTTTTCATTTTAGGTTAGAACTGTAATTTGACTTAGTATTATTGGCTTCAAGCTTTGCATCGCCTTTTACTATTCTTACTAAAATCTCATTTATTCTCTGTAAATTAATTCCGTTTGTTTTTTGATTAATATAGCTTTATTAAATCTACAGTTCAGAAATATCTGTAACATTTTTTCAGTTGTTTGTTAAGAGCCAATTTTTTCGACGCAGTTTAAATTTCCTGAAGAAATATGGATTTTAAATGTAAATATAGATAATTTAAATTTTTAATTGTGTAATTGTCGAACTTTATGTTGAAGTAGACCCCATACAAGTAGTAGCGTCGAGAGGCAAATTTATCAACAGAAAAGCACACAAACAAAGTTAAGAAATTATCTATAAGCGAAAACTGTGGATTCTATTATGTATGTAAAGCTGATGGTTTCTTGCAGAGCTTCGTTCGTGGATAAGTAATAGATTCCACTAATGTTAATTTTGTCTTCATAATTGGTTCTACAGAATAGGTCAGCCGAGTTTAAGCAGTCTTCGTTCACCAGATTTTACTTTACATTTAAAAAAATGGTAATTCCAAAATGTTTAAAAAAAAAAAAAAAAAAAAAAAAAAAACACCAATAGGAACTAGAGTTCCCAAAAAAGTCAAGCAGCACCGGCGACCTCACCTAAAAATATCGTCATAAAAGCATATTTTGCTGAAGAAGTTTTCAAGGTACTAGTACAAGGTCAGCGGAGACATTAAGCATAACAACAAATACACTGGATCTGATTCTGATCTTTTTGAAACTACAGTCAACGGCCGATTTTGAGAATACCAATTAACTGAAATAAGATTAGAGGTGCAGAATTTTGTAATTTTTGCTATTGAATGGTAACCCGAGAAGTTTTTTTGTGCTAATAGACGCCGTGTCCGTTTTCTTTTCGGAGGTGAATAGCTGATTTTTAGGGAAAACGGTGTTGCGCTGCCGGCTGACAACGATTTTTGTTGTTAGGAAAGAGTTATCAAATCTGTTCAAAGCTCCCCAAGCGACGTACGGTTCAAATCCGAATAAACAGACGGTTCTGTCAATATACTTCAGGACTCTGAGGGCAGCTACTACATAATGAAACATGTAAAATTGAAGAAAATGCGACACAAGCAGTCCTTTCTCAGTCCTCTTAATCTCTTGCTATTGAATACGCGTTCGCTTCTCTATGATGCTGTGTTTTTATCATATCTGTCGCTGTACTCAATGAAATCCTGTAATCACAGTATCATACATTCCGACCCAGTACGAGTCACAATAGTGAAGTAGCTTTTGTTCTGCGTGCACAGGAGAACACAGAAGAAGCTAAAGACTCTGTTTATTTGGGGTATGAGGAACAAACACAACAAAGAATAAAGTTTTTTTTAATACCTAATAAGTTTTAAATTAGACCCAGTGTGGAGGCCATAATAAGGATAAAATTTGAGCAATAGAAACCGCAATGCATGTAAAAGTAAGTGAATGCTGATTTCGATCTCAATTCTAGTAGGCAGTGACATCGCAACGAAAAAGTAGCAAAACCAAAGACTTTCTGAAATTTGGTAAAATTTAGACTAAAAGTCCAAAATTATATTAAATAAAAAAAATGACCTAGTTTTAGCAGAATCTCAGAGAGCCCATAATTTCGATTCGATACCCATTTCCAAGATCCAGAAAAGAAGGTCCAAAATTCATTGTACAATTTGCAAACAGTTCAAAGGAAGTCTCGTTGTGATATGTTTGATTATTAAATATAGTTCAAGCCGAAGCAAAATCCAAAATCGGTCCGCAAATTTGAAAATTTTGACAACATTCTTAGAGAAAAAAGGGTTTTATTATAAGAAATAAAACAATTTAACAACAAAACCCGAAGATTATAAGACTTGTATAGGCATCGCTCTTTACAAGTTCAGTTCATGAATATACTTTCGACCCACGGCTTCTTAGAAATATTAAATTAAAAACAACAAGTTTTTTTAAATGAAAGTAAGGAGCAACAGTAAAACTTAAAACGAACAGAAATTATTCCACATATGAAAGGGGCTGTCCCCTCCTCAACGCCTCGCTCTTTACGCTAAAGTTTTTATTGTTGAAAAATGGCGTTGTGAGAAAGAGTCTTACTTCAGCGTAAAGAGCGAGGCGTTGAGGAGGGAACAGCCCCTTTCATATACGGAATAATTTCTGTTCGTTTTAAGTTTTAATGTTGCTCCTTACTTTCAGTTAAAAAAAACTTTTTTTTATTTAATTTTTGAACGTTTTTGAATTAATGCAGGTTTTGATTTTGGCTCACCATACATGAATAATTAAAAAATGTGTATATTAATTTTACTTTTATTTGGTTAAATGGCTTTCTCGAAAGTTGTTTAATTTTATTTACGAGCGTTTTTATTAATAATAAATATACGTAACTTACGAATTAACTTACGTAACGAACTTCTATATTCATGTATTTTTAATATATATATTAGGGGGTTCGCCCCCTAGTCAATACCTCGTTCTTTACGCTAAAGTTTGAATTTTGCCCCAATTCTTTAAAAATAACCCCTTAATCACAAAGGCCGTTAATTAGAATGAATAGCTCTTATGAAAGTACTAAAATATCTTTGGCTTAAAGAGCGAGGTATTGACTAGGGGGCGAACCCAATCATATCCGTAATAATTTCTGCTTGTTTTAAGTTTTGATGTTGCTCCTTACTTTCAGTTGAAAAACTTGTTTTTTTATATTTAATTTCTGATAGTTTTTTTAATAATGCTGGGAAATCCGGGGCCCCTTCATAGCAATGTCCCTTCCCCCATGAAAACTTCCTCCATGGAAAGATCCTCCCACACAACCCCCACCCCCCCACTACCAGAAAAAATCCCCGCAGAAAACGTCTGGATACTTTACAATAACCAATACTATATGTAAACATTGGGTAAAGTTCATAACTTTCCGCCCGTCCCCGGGGACTTTTGGGATTAAGTCATCCTAATAGACACATTTATTATATTTTCGACCATACTGAACAAAATGGCTATCTCAAAATTTTGATCAGGTGACTTTGGGGAAAAAATGAGCGTGGGAGGGGGCCTAGTCGCCCTCCATTTTTTTTAAATGGAGTCACTTAAAAAGGGCACTATAACTTTTAATTTCCGTTCGAATGATCCTCCCAAGATATTCTAGAACTACTGGGTCGATACGATCGCCCCTGGAAAAAAAACAAATAAACACGCATCCGTGATCTTTTTTTCTGGCAAAAAATACAATATTCCACATTTTTGAAGATAGGACCTTGAAACCTCTATAGTAGGGTTCTCTGATACGCTGAATCTGACTATGTGATTTTCATTAAGGTTCTATAGCTTTTAAGGAGTGTTTCCCCCTTTTTTTCGAAAATCAGGCAAATTTTCTCAGGCTAGTAACTTTTGATGGATAAAACTAAACTTGATGAAACTATATTTGAAATCAGCATTAAAATCTGATTCGTTTGATGTATCTATTGGTATCAAAATTCCTTGTTTTTAGAGTTACCACGAACTGTTTGAAACGTCAGTCGAAGCATTGTAGAAAAAGTTGGTCCTAAGCGTAAAGGAGCTTTTTATCTCATCCAAATATCACCATTTTCTAGTTAGCTAGCACGTTGGTACGCAAGTTTGCGAGCGATCATCCAAACGACCTAAGTTCAGAGGATCCTCATCCACGGAAATGTTGTGGGGTATATTCCAAAATTTTGGGGAGAGGTTTTTCTTATAATAACACTAAAGAAGGTAGTTTTAAACATCTTAAGGGGGTACAGTTATCACCCCCATGAAAAAAAGCGTTGAAACAAATAGAGTTTTATGTTGTGTAAACTAGTTGACCACGTCCCTCCATCTGAAATGGAATGGACCCCTCTCAAAATAATCCTGGATGTCTGTTTTCTGATAGATTCCAGTTTCGCTTGGGCTGTTTCATGACGTCGTGTCTCAACCTCAATTTTTCTAAATGAGATCTTTGTCATTTAGATACTTGGTTCTACTTGACTCATTGCTGCTCAAACATCCGTTCAGATTTTACAACTGTAACTCTGTAAACCATGCATAATTTTCAGAAAGAAATCGATCAAGATAATGTATACCCCGCGTCCGGATTGGTCAACAACCCCAGGATGGTTATTGCAAGAAGGCTGACTAAGAGAAATTACTATCAACGCTTTTCTGTTGTAAGTATTTAACCAATTACGGCTCAGATCATCGTAAATGTTACTGAATTATGTTTCAAATCAAGTTATTAAAATTAAAAGACAATGCCCACAATAAACTGGCTTGATCTTACCTGTTTTTTTTAAGGGGTTAGTGTTGTGAAGTGTATATTTATGGTATTTGGGTGTTGTAGTCGTAAATGTCTTTATTCTCCCTTTATAGGGTAGATAAACTCTTTCCCTAAGGTAATTAAACTTTGGTAGCGTGCCTTAGGCTATGACCGAACTAATGAGGCTTACCGACTTGGTTTATTCGAGGGGCTAAAGGTAGATGGTAGAGAGGTTGTCTAAAATATAGTGTTTTTATTCGATGTACATATAATAATTACAGATATAGATATTCTACTGGGACTGCTGTCCCAAGTAGACCACAAGTCTCAGAAACTACAATAATATATTATAAGATACAGACACTTACAATGATCCGACAAGATCCCAAGGTATTTCTAATTGAAAAAATAAACGGGCAGAGGTTCGCCCCGCAAGTCAAAAAGTCTGCCTTTAGTCTCAAAAATCGGGGTATATGTAAGAAAAACTAACCACGTCCTTCCTGTACATTGACGCATTTAGCCAGGAAATTGGTTATTGAGCAAGTTCCCTCCAAGCCCACACATTCCACGATTTGTAATGTGTGGGCTTGGAGGGAACTTGCTCAATAACCAATTTCCTGGCTAAATGCGTCAATGTACAGGAAGGACGTGGTTAGTTTTTTTTCAGGTGAAATACTTAATTGTCGAGTATTTTTTTTCTGCTTCCGACAGTGACCTACTGGCGTATTGAACTATTGATTCTACTCCTTCAGAATTTATGTTTAATAATATGGCTCCTATGCTGTACCCCGAAGCATTTGTTTGCAAACAGAAGTCTTGTGACAAATCTGGTAGTTTTAGTGTTGGTGCCAGTAATAGTTGCCTTTTTATTTCATTTAGTGATTGTTGTGTGGTCGCTGTAAATCCGAGTTGACGTGATTTTTTCCAAAGTTTTGTCATAATTTGTGCTACTAGTATAGTATTTTCAGGGTGTTATCGGAGATAGCTAGAGTAACTACAATCTGATCTGAAGCTTTTTTTGTATTTCAGAGGCTGTAAATTTTTAACGACTAAATTTTTCTGGGTTTGGTGAAATAGTACCTTGGTTTATCAGGTGTCCAAGAAAAACTAGTTTTGGTACTACTATTTTAAACTTTTCTGGTTTTAATTTTACGCCTGCTTTTTTAAACTTTTCCAGTATTTATCTAAGTCCGACCAAGTTTTCATTAAACAAAATTACATCATCTAAATAAGCCAAGGTTTCTTTTTTTCTTCCTGGTTTGTTATCTTTTAACACCAAATTTATTAGTCGACTAAAACAATTTGGACTAAATGATAAGCCAAACGGCATACGTTCAAAATGTGAACTTTCTTCCATCGTCTAAGATTACTGTAGCCTTATGCTTTGTTTCTGCATCTAAAGCGATTTGCCAATATCCGGCTATTAAATCAACACTAGTGTAATATTTTGAACCCCCTATCGAATCTAAAATCGTATCAGTTCTTGGTAACTTCATCACGTCCTTAACCGTGACGGCATTTAGTGATCTAAAGTCTATAGATAATCTCCAGGTGCTACCTTTTTTCCTGATTATTGCTAAACTAAAACACCAATCACTAATACTTTCTTTAATTATTCTCTGATCTTCCGTTTCTTTTATTTGGCTTTCTAGCCATCGCTTTAAATAATAAGGTTTTTTATACGGTGACTTTTTGATTGGAGGGTCCTCTGTTGATATCTTGTGCGTGATTAAGTGAGTTAATCCGTAATCCGCTTTGTGTTATGCAAAAGTCCATTTAAAATCCCAAAGAATATTTTCCACCTTAGTTTATACGTTTTCCGGTAAATGTTTTAAATCAAATTGTTGAAAAAAATCTGTTTTCGAGATTCCATGCTCTTCTTGTAGTTGTAGCTTTAATGAGTATAAATGTTCGGGGCTAGTCTAGTGTACGCTTAATTCTGGACTGTTTTGAGATTTTTTTTATGAGTTTAAAATCTTTTCCACTGATCCAAGTTTTATCTGGTTCAGTTTTTTTTTACTATTACTTAGATTTGATAGTTTTAAGTATGTTATACCATTTTCAATTTTTATAACTTGATTTTTCACGAAAATAATTGGATATTCTTTTATGGTGTACCCTCCTATGATGGTATCCATTGTTTTAACCTTTCCTACTTACAAATTTAATGTCGCTAGAAATTTAGCTGTCGTTCTCTCTTCTACGGTGATTTTTCCGCTTAGTTGTTGGTTATAATTCGAATCTTCAATTTCGCTATGTATTGTTACCAAAATTTTCCTGTTATTTTCATTTGCCTGGTTTATGGTTATTGTATCGGATATGGGTTGCCATACAATCCCATATTTTCTGATGGCATCTACTCCTAGAATACAAGGAAATGGTAGCTGCTTGCATATTATTACTGTTACTGTTATTTCTTTATCCCCAGCACTAAATTTCAGTGGACATTCTCCCAAAATTGTCAGCTTGTGCCCTGTCACTGATGTAGCGTATTCTGGCATCTGCTTACTCGATTTTTGACACTAGGAGGAAATCTCTTAAAAACTTCCTCTCGAATTAATGATTTAGATGCGCCTGTATCTAGTAAACATGGTAAATTTTGAAAACACTCAATTTTAAAACAACGCAGAATCGGTAGATTATTATTATTTGCATTTGTATTACAACATTCTAAACTATATAGGGGTGTTTGTAACAAATTTAGTCTATCAGCTCGTAAAGGTGGGTATCTATATTGGAATCTCGAATCTTTTTCCATTAACTCCTCGGATCATCCCTATTTTTTCCCGCATTACAGTTTTTACCCTGAGGCTCGCTGGCCATACTCCTACTATGCCTCCCCTCGGGACTATTATTAAGTGTTTGCCAAGTTTTATTTGTTCCCTGTCTTCCTAAATTTCTGTCCCCCTGCGTTCGGAATTGGTGTCTTATCTTGTACGTCTGGCCTTCTTTGCGTATTCTATGCCAGCAATCTGCCGCATAGTGATTTGGTTTGCCACCATTATAGCAATTGAATCTTTTCCTATATTGCTTGGTAATTTGCCCTTCCTCGTGGGGTCTATATCTATTTCTATATATTCTTGACCTGCCACCATTTGCTCTATAATTTTCCTCGGGAGGAGGAGGTGGGTGTCCATAATACTTGGTATTCCAAGTCATTAAGGATCTAATACCAAGGGATTGGTCGTCAAATGGGGAGGGGTCAGTCCATGGTGGGAAGGATTGGCCTTCCTCATGTCTTGTTGGTTCACGATTCGGCTCCTCAAAGTTCATCCTCTTCTGTCCCCTTTCATATTTTTTACTTTCTTGGGCTCTTGTGTTATTTATTGACATATGATCAAACCTTTTCATGGCCTCATTAATTTTTACTTCTGTTTCGACTAGTATTATATAGCCTGCTCTAAGTTTTCAGTTTTTCGCGATAGTATTAGTCTTAATAACTTTTTTGGTAACCCTTGGGTAAAAGTATGTAGTTGTACTTTTTGTACTGTCTCGTCATTTCCACCTTTTTCTAATTGTAAACACACGGATCTACAAATTTTGTCTGCATATTCCCTGATACTAGTTGAGGTATTGAATGTGACTATCTCTGTTCTTAACCTCTCGGAGATGCTTGTCTCTATGAATCTTGTTTTAAAAGATTCAATTACAGTACTGATGTCCTTGGGCTCTTTTTCCTTAATTGCCTCAAAATGCTTTAGGGCGCTTCCCTTTAATCTGGCTGCAACGCATTGCTCTTTGACCTTATCCTCAAAGGATTCAGTTAGTTCGTCGAAAAATTTTAATTTTTCGATAAACTCATCTACATCTGAATTTCCCGCATATTCTGGTATAATTTTTGCAATTTAAAGTACTGTTGATAGGGAAGTCATTTTTTCCTCTGGTAAAGCCATTTTATTTCAACTTATTATTTTTATCGAGCCCTTTTGACTCAGTTTTTCCAGTGACTACCAGTTGTTTTAATGTGTATATTCGTTGTATTGGAGGGTTGTGGCCGTGGATGCCTTTATTCTCTCTTTATAGGGGAGATAACTCTGGCCCTAAGGTAATTAAAATTTGGTAGTGTGCCTTAGGCTATGACCGAACTAATGAGGCGTACCGACTGGGTACGTTCGAGGGGCTAAAGGTAGATCGTAGAGAGGTGGTCTAAAATACAATACTCTTATTCAATGTACATATAATAATTACAGATATAGCTATTCTACTGGAACCGGCTGTCCCAAGTAGACCACAAGTCTCAGAAACTACAATAATATATAGTAAGATACAGACACTTACAATTATCCGAAAAGATCCCAAGGTATTTCTAATTGAGAAAATAAACGGGCAGAGGTTCGCCCTGCAAGTCAAAAAGTCTGCCTTCAGTCTCAAAATTCGGGGTATATGTATGAAAAACTAACCACGTCCTTCCGGTACATTGGCGCATTTAGCCAGGAAATTGGTTATTGAGCAAGTTCCCTCCAAGCCAACACATTCCACGATTTGTATCTTTATCTTAAAAAGTGGTATTTTGAAACTTTGTTTTTGCGTCTTAATATATTTTTATTCAATTAATAATTAACTAAATTAGAAAGCTTTACCACATTAGAGGCTCACGTCGATGTACAATTTCCATGAAGTTTGTTTCCAGATTTGCCGAGCCTATTAGCACATTAAAATCGTCTTTATTGATACACCTGGGCTGAAAGTGTAAATAGGCTATTGAGGCTACAACACATGCATATAGTCTCAGGTTCAGAATAGATTCTTAAAGAAAACAAATGCTACCTCTTAACGAACCATAGTTGTCTTTTCCATCAGTTGTTCTTTTTTTATGCCAGTTGTGTGATAGGCTCTTTGTCTAATTACCATATATTGTACTTATTCTACAGAAAGGAAGAGTGAGTCTTAAGGAAGGCAACTGAAGAGAATCGATGAAAATGGCAAATTCTGGACAAAATCCTATATTTTATTAAATATTATAAGCGTTTTTATTATAACTATTAAATACATTTTTTTTAACTGAAAGTAAGGAGCGACATTAAAACTTAAAACGAACATAAATTATTCCGTATATGAAAGAGGCTGTCCCCTCCTAAACACATGTCCCCAACATGTATGCCTTCCCAAGCCCAGAACAAAATTTGAACTTTACTGAAAAAATATAAATGTTTTTACTTTTATAACTTTAATAAATCAAATAATTTTAACATTTTAATTACTAAATTTCAGTATATGTATATTAAACTGACAATACACATTCATTTGTATTTTTCAGTAAAGTACAAATTTTGTTCTGGGCTTGGGAAGGCATAGGGGTTTTGCGCCCAACTTATGTTAATTTCTGCTCGTTTTGAGTTTGACTTTGTTAATTATAGTAATTTCTGTTTGTTTTGGGTTTCATTTATGTATCGATACTGATTTGTGGTAGTTTCACACTTGGTGGATTATTTTATTTGATTTTTGGTCACTTCTGCTTTAATGGAGTGCTTTACTTTTCTTTGAAAAACTCATTTTGTGGAAAAAGTTTTTTTTAATTAATTTCAGGTCGTTTTATATTGAGACAGTCTTTTCAGGGAAAAAGATAATAATACTTCAAATCTTTTCGCTTTTTATGACTTTATAGTTTGGCCTGCTATTTCTATGCTGGAGAAAAATTTTCAGCCATTTTTAACAACATACACCCTTTTAAAAATCTGGACACAAATAGTACTGTTTAATTTAGTTTCATACCTCCTCTAATTGACCTGAAATGGAAAACTTGATACCATTCGCAAAAAAATCTGTTTGCTTTCTTTGATAGCTTGGATATACTTACGCTATTTTGATTTGGTTAGATTTTAAGAGCAGAAGTAGCCCCGAAAGTTTGAACATAATACCCTCAGTCGTTCTTGGGATACTGCTGAGATGCCTTAAGTAGAAAGGCCTTATTGACTCGTGACGGGAGTCCATATATGGGCATAGAGCCTCTAGGGAGAACACCTGTGCTTTCAGTTCGACGGGGGCACCTTATATGAGCATGGAATCCCCAGGGAGAACACGTTTCCGAGAAATTGATTGCGTAACATATGCTAACCTCATGAGCTCGTGACGAGAGTCCATATATGGGCTTAGTGTCCATAGGGGAGATAGTTTCTGAGAAATTGATTGCGTGTAATGACATGAGGGGTGATTTACATAATCGCTAGGGGAATGTATTGATTCACGAAGGGGAATTAGGAAACAAACATGGCTTCTTTGTTGTTTGGCTAGCCTAACCTGAGAAATTGATTTACATAATCGGCGGGGGAATTATTGATTCAAAACAGGGGAATTAAAAAACAAACCTGTCTTATTTGAACATTATGCTAAACTAACCTGAGAACTTGATTTACATAATGGGCGGGGGAATTATTTGTTCACGAAGGGGGATTAAGAAACAAAAATCGTTTCTTTGATCTTTATGCTAACCTTAAATATGAACTTCATCTACATTCTCGTTGGGGGACTTATTGGTTCATGCAAGGGGAGTTAAGAAACATTATGGCTTCTTTAATCTTAGGTCTGAGGGATAAACGTTCTTTAGGTCAGAGAGAAAAATTAATGTTCTATTTTTAAACAGGGCTTCATGAATCTTTTCTGTCAGAAATTAGAAATGACATCACTTGTTATCTTGGAATTATGCGGGAGGCTAAAGAGATAGAAATTCTATTTTTAAATACGGCTTCACTGAGCTTTAAGTCGGAAAGATAAATTGATATTCTAACGAAACCTTAATAGTGTAGCTGGGAAAATTTATGAGATGAAGAGATTAACGTAGGACAGGGTTTCCTAGAAATTTGAAATGTGAAAGCACAGAGATGCCAAAAACAAAAGGAACACGCTGAGATTACTTTTAGGGGATTATTTGGGTGAAACAGTTTTAGACATTTTAAAAGATGATTTTAGAAAAGGTTTTAGAAGAGGTTTTGAGTGTGGTCGTTATAGTAAACAAGTTCTATTTAAACAGTGTCGTGAGGTCCTCTACCCCAACCCCAAAGGGCTCCAATCCCCCTACCCAAACCCCGAAGGAAGCCCCCGGTCCCCAAAGGTCCCCCGGGCTCCCAAAGGACCACCCCCCTCCCCCTTTCCACCCTTTTTTAAAATAATTTTTGAATTTTTTTAAAATGGCGTTTTTTTTAATTTTTTACGTATCTTAAAATGACATGAAATATGCTTACGGCTCTACCAATCGCACTCTGTGCTTGTTCATAGACAAGACATGGCTTTCCCACTGGTACTCTGTGTGTAAGTTTATGTGTGTGTGTAAGTTTTTGTGTGTGTGCAAGTTTTTTTGTGTGTAAGTTTTTGTGTGTGTGTGTGTGTAAGTTTGTGTGTGTGTGTGTGTGTCTAAGTTTTTGTGTGTGTGTAAGTTTTTGTGTGTGTGTGTAAGTTTTTGTGTGTGTGTTTGTTAGTTTTGTGTGTGTGTTAGTTTGTGTGTGTGTGTAAGTTTTTTTGTTTGTGTTAGTTTTTTGTGTGTGTGTAAGTTTTAGTGTGTGTGTAAGTTTTTGCGTGTGTGTAAGTTTTTGTGCGTGTGTAAGTTTTTATATTTGTGTAAGTTTTTGTGTGTGTGTAAGTTTATGTGTGTGTGTGTGTGTACGTTTTTGTGTGTGTGTGTGTGTAAGTTTTTGTTTGTGTGTTTGTAAGTTTTTGTGTGTTTGTAAATTTTTTGTGTATGCTTGTGAGTTTTTGTGTACGTGTAAGTTTTTGGGTGTGTGTTAGTTTTTTTGTGTGTGTGTATGTTTGTTTGTGTGTGTGTGTTTTTTTGTGTGTTTGTGTTAGTTTTTGTGTGTGTGTAAGTTTTTGTGTGTGTGTATGTTTTTTTTTGTGTGTGTGTGTTTCTGTATGTGTGTAAGTTTTTGTGTATGTGTGTAAGTTTTTTTTTTGTCTGTGTATGTTTTTTTTGTGTGTGTGTAAGTTTTTGTGTGTGTGTAAGTTTTTGTGTGTGTGTAAGTTTTTGTGTGCGTGTAAGTTTTTGTGTGTGTAAGTTTTTGTGTGTGTTCAAGTTTTTGTGAATGTGTCAGTTTTTGTGTGTGTGTGTTTGTGTGTTAGTTTGTGTGAGTGTGTGTGTGTGTGTGTGTGTGTAAGTTTTTTTGTTTTTGTAAGTTTTTGTGTGTGTGTAAATTTTTGTGAGTGTGTAAGTTTTTGTGTGTGTGTAAGTTTTTTTGTGTGTGTGTAAGTTTGTGTGTGTGTGTAAGTTTTTATTTGTGTTTTAGTTTTTTTTTGTGTGTGTAAGTTTTTTTGTTTGTGTAAGTTTTTTTTTGTGTGTGTAAGTTTTTGTAAGTTTGTTAGTTTTTTTGTGTGTGTATGTTTTTGTGTGCGTGTGTTAGTTTTTTGTGTGGTTGTCTAAGTTTTTGTGTGTGTTTAATTTTTTTTGTTTCTGTAAGTTTTTTTGTGTGTGTGTAAGTTTTTGTGTGTTTTTGTGTTTAAGTTTTTTTGTTTGTGTTAGTTTTTTTGTGTGTGTGTAAGTTTTTGTGTGTGTGTAAGTTTATGGGTGTGTGTAATTTTTTGTGTGTCTGATAGTTTTTTTGTGTTTTGTAGTTTTTTTGTGTGTGTGTAAGTATTTGTGTGTAATTTTTTGTATGTGTGGTACTTTTTGTTCGTGTGTTTTCAGTTTTTTATGTGTGTTTTTAATTTTTTTAATTTGTTTAAGTTTTTTTTGTGTGTGTGTATGTTTTTGTTTTTGTGTAAGTTTATGTGTGTGTGTAATTTTTTTGTTTGTGTTTTAGTTTTTTTGTGTGTGTAATTTTTTTTGCTTGTTTAATTTTTTGTGTGTTTTTTATTTTTTTTTTGTGTTTTAGTTTTTTTTTGTGTGTGTAAGTTTTTTTATGTGTGTTAGTGTTTGTGTGTGTGTGAGTTTTGTGTGTGTGTGTGTTTTTTTTTGTGTTTTTTAGTTTTTGTGAGTTTGTTTGTGTTTGTTAGTTTTTGTGTGTGTTTAATTTTTTGTGTGTGTGTAAGTTCTTGTGTGTGTGTGTATATTTATTTGTTTACGTTAATTTGTTTGTGTTTGTTAGTTTTTGTGTGTGTGTGTGTATGTTTTTGTGTGTGTGTAAGTTTTTTTGTGTGTGTAAGCTTTTATGTGTGTAAGTTTTTGTGTGTGTGCAAGTTTTTGTGTGTGTGTATGTTTTTTTGTGTGTGTGTGTGTAAGTTTTTGTGTGTGTAAGTTTTTGTGTGTGTGTGTTACTTTTTTTGTATGTGTAACTATTTGTGTGTGTGTATGTTTTTTTGTGTGAGTTTGTTTTTGTGTGTGTGTGTAATTTTTTGTGTTTGTGTAATATCGTTTTTTTGTTTAATAATTTGTGTGTGTGTAAATTTTTTTGTGTGTGTAAGTTTTTTGTGTGTGTCTTTTTTTTTTTGTGTGTGTGTAAGTTTTTTTGGGTGTGTAAGCTTTTGTGTGCGTGTAAGTTTTTGTATGTGTGTGTAAGTTTTGTGTGTGTGTGTAATTTTTTGTGTGTGTGTGTGTGTTTGATTTTTTTTGTGTGTGTAATTTTTTATTTTTGTGTAAGTTTTTGTGTGTGTGTAAGTTTCTGTGTGTGATTGTGATTATTTTCTATGAAGATAAAAAGTTTCACTTTAATTCTAAATTTTCTTAAATTCAGTTCCGACTTTTCTCAAAGAAATGAAAAAATTTTAAGTTCTGTTCCAAATATTTTCCCGGAAGAAGAAAAGTCCCAAGACATAAAAATTTAAAGTTCACTTCTAAATTTTTCCATAGAAGATATGAAAAGTTATACTATGATTGTGATTATTTTCCATGAAGATAAAAAGTTTCACTTTAATTCTAAATTTTCTTAAATTCAATTCCGACCTTTCTCAAAGAGATGAAAAAATTTAAAGTTCTGTTCCAAATATTTTCCCGGAAGAAGAAAAGTTCAACTTCGATTCTGAATTTTTCTCAATGAAAATGAAATAAGTTATTAATCAATTCTATTTTCCTAAAATAATATAAAATTTTCCACTTCAATTCAGATTTTTCTCAAAGAGATGAAAAAAATTAAAATACTGTTCCAAATTTTTCATAGAAGATAGAAAAGTTCAAGTTCACTTCTGAATTTTACCAAACAACAGAATTCATTTCTATTTTCTCCAGAGAAAATAAAAAGCTTCCACTTCACTTTTAAGTTCACCAAGCTATGAAAAATATAAACTTCACTTCTAAATTTTTCCGTATAAGATAGGAAAATTTATACTATGATTGTGATTATTCTCCATGAAGATAAAAAGTTTCACTTTAATTGTAAATTTTCTGAAATTCAATTCCAACCTTTCTCAAAGAGATGAAAAAATTTAAAGTTCTGTTCCAAATATTTTCCCGGAAGAAGAAAAGTTCAACTTCGATTCTTCATTTTCTCAATGAAAATGAAGTAAGTTATTGATCAATTCTATTTTCCTAAAATAATATAAAAAGTTTCCACTTCAGTTCAGATTTTTCTCAAAGAGATGAAAAAATTTAAAATACTGTTCCAAATTTTCATAGAAGATAGAAAAGTTCAAGTTCTCTTCTGAATTTTACCAAAGAACACAATTCAATTCTAATTTCTCCATAGAAAATAAAAAAGCTTCCACAGATTATTTTCCATGAAGATAAAAAGTTTCACTTTAATTCTAAATTTTCTTAAATTCAATTCCGGCCTTTCTCAAAGAGATGAAAAAATTTAAAGATCTGTTCAAAATATTTTCCCGGAAAAAGAAAAGTTCAACTTCGATTCTGAATTTTCTCAATGAAAATGAAATAAGTTATTGATCAATTCTATTTTCCTAAAATAATATAAAATTTACCACTTCAATTCAGATTTTTCTCAAAGAGATGAAAAAATTTAAAATATTGTTCCAAATTTTTCTTAGAAGATAGAAAGGTTCAAGTTCTCTTATGAATTTTACCAAAGAACATAATTCAATTTTAATTTCTCCTGAGAAAATAAAAAGCTTCCACTTCAGTTTTAAGTTCACCCTGACATAAAAAATTTGAAGTTCAGTTCTAAATTTTTCCATAGAAGATAGGAAAAGTTATAGTATGATTGTGATTATTTTCTATGAAGATAAAAAGTTTCACTATAATTCTAAATTTTCTTAAATTCAGTTCCGGCTTTTCACATCGAGATGAAAAATTTAAAGTTCTGTTCCAAATTTTTCATAGAAGATAGGAAAAGCTATACTTTGATCGTCAATATTCAAGTTCTCTTCTGAATTTTACAAAAAAACATGATTCAATTCTAATTTCTCCGGAGAAAATAAAAAGCTTCCACTTCAGTTTTAAGTTCACCAAGACATAAAAAATTTAAAGATCAGTTCTAAATTTTTCCGTAGAAGATAGGAAAAGTTATACTACGATTGTGATTATTTTCTATGAAGATAAAAAGTTTCAATTTAATTCTAAATTTTCTTAAATTCAGTTCCGACTTTTCTCAAAGAGATGAAAAAATTTAAAGTTCGTTTCCAAATATTTTCCCGGAAGAAGAAAAGTTCAACTTCGATTCTGAATTTTCTCAATGAAAATGAAATAAGTTATTGGATCAATTCTATTTCCCCAAAATAATATAAAAAGTTTCCACTTCAGTTCAAATTTTTCTCAAAGAGAGGAAAAAAATTTAAATATTGTTCCAAATTTTTCATAGAAGATAGAAAAGTTCAAGTTCTCTTCTGAATTTTACCAAAGAACACAATTCAATTCTAATTCCTCCAGATAAAATAAAAAGCTTCCACTTCAGTTTTAATTTCACCAAGACATAAAAAATTTAAAGTTCAGTTCTAAATTTTTCCTTAGAAGATAGGAAAAGTTATACTATGATTGTGATTATTTTCTATGAAGATAAAAAGTTTCACTTTAATTCTAATTTTCTTAAATTCAATTCTGACCTTTCTCAAAGAGATGAAAAAAATTAAAGTTCTGTTCCAAATATTTTCCCGGAAGAAGAAAAGTTGACCTTCGATTCTGAATTTTCTCAATGAAAATGAAATAAGTTATTGATCAATTCTATTTTCCCAAAATAATATAAAAAGTTTCCACTTCAGTTCAGATTTTTCTCAAAGAGATGAAAAATTTAAAATACTATTCCAAATTTTTCATAGAAGATAGAAAAGTTCAAGTTCTCTTCTGAATTTTACCAACAAACACAATTCAATTCTAATTTCTCCAGAGAAAATAAAAAGCTTCCACTTCAGTTTTAAGTTCACCAAGACATAAAAAATTTAAAGTTCTGTTCTAAATTTTTCCGTAGAAGATAGGAAAATAATACTATGATTGTGATTATTTTCCATGAAGATAAAAAGTTTCACTTTAATTCTAAATTTTCTTAAATTCAGTTCCGACTTTTCACATAGAGATGAAAAAATTTAAAGTTCTGTTCCAAATTTTTCATAGAAGATAGGACAAGTTATACTTTGATCGTGAATATTCAAGTTCTCTTCTGAATTTTACCAAAGAACACAATTCAATTCTAATTTCTCCAGAGAAAATAAAAAGCTTCCACTTCAGTTTTAAGTTCACCAAGACATAAGAAATTTAAAGTTCAGTTCTAAATTTTTCCATAGAAGATAGGAAAAGCTATACTATGATTTTGATTATTTTCTATGAAGATAAAAAGTTTCACTTCAATTTTAAATTTTCTCAAAGAAGTGAAGAAAAGTTCAACTTCGATTCTGAATTTTCTCAAAGAAAATGAAATAAGTTATTGATCAATTCTATTTTCCCAAAATAATATAAAATTTTCCACTTCAGTTCAGTTTTTTCTCAAACAGATGAAAAAATTTAAAATACTGTTCCAAATTTTTCATAGAAGATAGAAAATTTCAAGTTCTCTTCTTAATTTTAGCAAAG
Source organism: Artemia sp. Qi Xiang Cuo (assembly GCF_049724085.1). Taxonomy (NCBI): domain Eukaryota; kingdom Metazoa; phylum Arthropoda; class Branchiopoda; order Anostraca; family Artemiidae; genus Artemia; species Artemia sp. Qi Xiang Cuo. Next base: position 41,115,166 of record NC_142810.1, read on the forward strand.
AGCATAATTCAATTCTAATTTCTCCAGAGAAAATAAAAAGCTTGCACGTCAGTTATAGAGTTCATCAAGAAATAAAAAATTTTAAGTTCCCTTCAAAATTTTTCCATGGAAGATAGGAAAAGTTATACTATGATTATGATTATTTTCCATGAAGATAAAATCTTTCACTTTAATTCTAAATTTTCTTAAATTCAGTTCCGACCTGTCTCAATGAGACGAAAAAAATTTATGTTATGTTCCAAATATTGTAAGGGAAGAAGAAAAATTCAACTTCGATTCTGAATTTTATCAATGAAAATGAAATCAGTTATTAATCAATTCTATGTTACTAAAATAATATAATATTTTCAACTTCAATTCAGATTTTTCTCAAAGAGATGAACAAATTTTAAATTCTGTTCCGAATTTTTCATGTAAGATAGGAAAAGTTATACTTTGATTGTGAATATTCTTCATGAAGATATGGATCTCCACTTTAATTCTGAGTTTTCTCGAAGAAGTGTAAAATGTACAAGTTTTCTTAGAGAAGAGAAAAAAAAGTTCGCTCAATTCTGAAATTTACCAATGAAAATGAAAAAGCTTCCATTGCGATTCCTATTTTCTCAAAATCATAAAAAATTTAAAGTTCAATTCTACATTTTTCCATAGAAGATAGAAATGGCTAAACTCTGATTGTGATTATTTACCATGAATATAAAAAGTTTCACTTTATTTCTATTTTTTCTTAAATTCAGTTCATTCATCTAACCACCAAAAACAATAGGTTAGGTTAGGTATAAATAAATATTAATAAATAATTAGAAACATTTCTCCATGTTTAAGTTAGGTTAGGTTAGGTTATTATATCATGAGCGCTCATGATAAGCTAACCTAACCTAACTTAAACATGGTAAAAAGATTAAATTAGGTTAGGTTAGGCTAGATTAAGTTAGGATAGGTTAAGTTAGGTTAGGTTAGCCTACGTACGCGCGCGTACGTAGGCTAACCTAACCTAACTTAACCTAACCTAACTTAATCTAGCTTAACCTAACCTAACCAGAAGAGAACTTGAACTTTTCTATCTTCTATGAAAAATTTGGAATAGTATTTTAAATTTTTCATCTCTTTGAGAAAAATCTGAACTGAAGTGGAAAATTTTTATATTATTTCGGGAAAATAGAATTGATCAATAACTTATTTCATTTTAATTGAGAAAATTCAGAATCGAAGTTGAACTTTTCTTCTTCCCGGAAAATATTTGGAAGAGAACTTAACTTTTTTTCGTCTCTTTGAGAATGGTCGGAACTGAATTTAAGAAATTTCTGAATTAAAGTGAAACTTTTTATCTTCATATAAAATAACTACAGTCAAAGTATAACTTTTCATCCAGTTAAATGAAAAATTTAGAAGTGAATTTAAGATTTTTTTTGTCTTGGTGAAATTAAAACTGAAGTGGAAGCTTTTTATTTTATCTGGAGGAATTAGAATTGAATTGTGTTCTTTGGTAAAATTCAGAAGAGAACTTGAACTTTTCTATCTTCTATGAAAAATTTGGAACAGTATAAAAAAAATTTTTCTCTCTTTGAGCAAAATTTGAACTGAAGTTGAAACTATTTATATTATTTTGGGGGAAATAGAATTGATCAATAACTTATTTCATTTTCATTGAGAAAATTCAGAATCGAAGTTGAACTTTTCTTCTTCCGGGAAAATATTTGGAAACAAACTTTAAATTTTTTCGTCTCTTTGAGAAAAGTCGGAACTGAATTTAATAAAATTTAGAATTAAAGTGAAACTTTTTATCTTCATGGAAAATAATCACAATCATAGTATAACTTTTCCTATCTTCTATGGACAAATTTAGAAGTGAACTTTAAATTTTGTATGTCTTGGGACTTTTCTTCTTCCGCGAAAATATTTGGAACAGAACTTAAAATTTTTTCATCTCTTTGAGAAAAGTCGGAACTGAATTTAAGCAAATTTAGAATTAAAGTGAAACTTTTTATCTTCATAGAAAATAATCACAATCACACACAGAAACTTACACACACACAAAAACTTGAACACACAAAAAAACTTACAACCACACACAAATTTACAAACACAAACACACAAAAAAAATTACACACACACACACACACACACACACACACACACACACACTCACACAAACTAACACACAAACACACGCACACAAAAACTTACACATTCACAAAAACTAACACGCACAAGAAAACAAACACAAACAAAAAATTACACGCACAAAAAAAATAACATACACAAAAAAAATTACACACACACAAACAATAACAAACACACAAAAAAAAACTTACACAGACAAAAAAAAAACTTACACACATACACAAAAACTTACACACAAACAGAAAATCACACACACAAAAAAAAACTTACACGCACACAAAAACTAACACACACACAAAAACTAACATAAACACACAAAAAATTACACACACACAAAAAAAACTTACACACACACAAAAAAAATTAAACACACAAAAAAAAAATTACACACACACAAACTAACACTCACAAAAAAACTCACAAGAATACACAAAAAAGTTACTTACACACAAAAACTTACAAACACACACACACAAACTTACACACACACACAAAAACAAACACACACATACAAAAACTTACAAACACACACAAAAACTAACACACACATAAAAACTTACACAAACAAAAAAAAACTTACACACACGCAAAAACTAACACACACACAAAAAATTACACACACACACAAAAACTTACACACACACAAAAACTTACACACACACACAAAATTACACACACACAAAACTTACACACACACACACAAAAAAAAACACACACACACAAAAAAATAAACACACACAAAAACTAACACACACACGCACACAAACTAACAAACACACACACAAAAACTAACACACACAAAAACTTCCACACACACAAAAACTTACACACACACAGAAACTTACACACAGAGTACCAGTGGGAAAGCCATGTCTTGTCTATAAACAAGCACAGAGTACGATCGGTAGAGCCGTAAGCATATTTCATGTCATTTTATGATACGTAAAAAGTTAAAAAAAATGCCATTTTAAAAAAATTCAATAATTATTTTAAAAAATGGTGAAAAGGGGGAGGGGCGTGGTCCTTTGGGAGCCCGGGGGACCTTTGGGGACCGGGGGCTTCCTTCGGGGTTGGGGTAGGGGGATCGGAGCCCTTATGGGTTGGGGTAGAGCACCTCACGACACTGTTCAAATAGAACTTGTTTACTATAACGACCACACTCAAAACCTCTTCTAAAACCTTTTCTAAAATCATCTTTTAAAATGTCTAAAACTGTTTCACCCAAACAATCCCCTAAAAGTAATCTCAGCGTGTTCCTTTTGTTTTTGGCATCTCTGTGCTTTCACATTTCAAATTTCTAGGAAACCCTTTCCTACGTTAATCTCTTCATCTCAGAAATGTTCCTAGCTACACTATTAAGGTTTCGTTAGAATATCAATTTATCTCTCCGACTTAAAGCTCAGTGAAGCCGTATTTAAAAATAGAATTTCTATCTCTTTAGCCTCCCGCATAATTCCAAGATAACAAGTGATGTTATTTCTAATTCCTGACAGTAAAGATTAATGAAGCCCTATTTAAAAATAGAATATTAATTTTTCTCTCTGACCTAAAGAACGTTTATCCCTCAGACATAAGATTAAAGAAGCCATAATGTTTCTTAATTCTCATTTCGTGAACCAATAAGTCCCCCGCAGATTATGTAAATCAATTTCTCAGGTTAGGTTGGCCTAAAGATCAAAGAAGCCATGTTTGTTTCTTAATTCTCCTTCGTGAATCAATAATTCCCCGCCGATTTTAAATCAATTTCTCAGGTTAGGTTCGCCTAAAGATCAAAGAAGCCATGTTTTTTTTTTAATTCCCCCTTCTTGAATCAATACATCCCCCAGCCGATTATGTAAATCAATTTCTCAGGTTAGGCTAGCCAAACAACAAAGAAGCCATGTTTGTTTCTTAATTCCCCTTCGTGAATCAATACATTGCCCTAGCAATTATGTAAATCACCCCTCATGTCATTACACGCAATCAAGTTCTCGGAAATCTATCTCCCCTATGGACTCTATGCCCATATATGGACTCTCGTCACGAGCTCATGAGGTTAGCATATGTTACGCAATCAATTTCTCGGAAACGTGTTCTCCCTGGGGATTCCATGCTCATATAAGGTGCCCCCGTCGAACTGAAAGCACAGGTGTTCTCCCTAGAGACTCTATGCCCATATATGGACTCCCGTCACGAGTCAACTGCCTTATTGGGAATTAGCATTATCACAGTGCGTTTTGATTTAATCTTAAGGCAACATTTAGTTTTGAAACATAAAGGGCAAATGGGAGGATGGGCGTGGCATGGTGGGAGTGGAAGGGGGATTAGTTGCCCTCCAATCACTTTCGACTATTAAAAAGGGCATCAGCCCTTTCTATTTTCAATTGAATAACCCCTTTTCAAAGTTCCCACGACAACTCCTTTGATACGAAGTGCCCTGGTCTAAACAACAACAACAACAAAAAATAATATATTATACCCACATCGATCTTTACTATAAAAATGTCAAGCCTTCCAATCACTTTTGACAAATTAAAAGGGCACTAGGCCTTTCGATTCCCAATCGAATGAGCCCTTTCGGAAACGACAACGCTTTCTATAAACACCTTATATGTCCCCAGTACATAAATTAAAACCCTTACCCTAAGGTCTGTTATGGTGGTTGTCATCCTCTAAGACCAAATTTCCAGAACTTTCAACTACTTTAAACAAAATAGTTATCTCAAAATTTTGATTGGATGTGTATTCGGGAATTGTGGTCGTAAGAGGGATGTCAGTCACTCTCCAGTCACTTTCAACTATTAAATATGATATTAGCTTTTTCAATTTCCAATCAAGCGAACCTTTTTGAAGTTTCTAGTACAAACATTTCCATAAAAATCTTATATGCCCCCAGGGCATAACTTACAACCCTTACCCTGAGTGCTGGGGGTGTCATTCTCAAAGGCCTAATTTCATGAATTTTCTACTACGTTGAAAAAAATGGCTATCTGAAAATTTTGATTGGATGTGTTTGGAGGAGTGGTGGGCGTGAGAGGGGAGTTAGTTACCCTCCAATCACTTTCGACTATTACAAAGGGCACTAGCTCTCTCAATTTCGAATTGAATGAACCCGTTGTCAAGTTTTACGACAACTCTATCTATAAAAACCTTATATGCCCCCAGGGCAGAACTTACAACCTTTGCCCTTGGGGCTCTGGGGGGTTTGTCATCCTTAAATACATAATTTCCAGACCTTTCAACTGCGTTGAACAAAATGGCTATCTCTAAACTTTGATTGAATGTTTTTGGGGAAATGGTGGGCATAAGAAGGGGGTTAATTACTCTCCACTCACTTTCGACTATTAAAAAGGGCACTTTCAACTTCGAACTTCATGGGTCCTTTGAATTTTCTACGCAATCAATAAAACCCTTAAATGCCTCCAAGACAAAACCGCCAGTACGTTTCCTGAAAACGGTGGGGAGGGGGGAGGGGTTGTTTTTCTTAAATACCTAACGTCAAAGACATTCAACCGCGTTGACCAAAATGAAAATTTCCAATCGAATGAGCCTGTTTTGAAGTTTCTACGACATCGCCTTCTATAAAAACCTTATATGCCCCCAGGGCATAACTTAAAACCATTGCCCTGAGGGTTGTGGGGGATTGCCCACCTCAAAACAAAATTTTCTATCAGGAAATCAACTACGCTGAACAAAATGGCTATCTCAAATTTTGATTGGATGTGTTTGGGGGAATGATGGGCGTGGGAGGGGGGGGGGCTATTTTACCTCCAATCACTTTCGACTATTAAAAGGGCACTAGTCACTCCAATTTCCAATCGAATGAGCCCTTTTCGAAGTTTCTACGGCAACTCCTTCGATACGAAATGCCCAGGTATGGAGAAAAAACCAAAAAAAACACATTGTGCTAGCGCGCTGCCTAAAATATTGATTGGATGTGTTTGGAGAAAAGATGGGAGTGAGAGGGGGATTAGTTACCTTCAGATCACTTTCGACTATTAAAAAGGGCACTAGCCCTTTGAATTTTCAATCGAATGAGCCTGTTTTGAAGTTTCTGCGACAACGCCTTCTATAAAAACCTTATATGCCCCCAGGACATAACTTAAAACCCTTGCCCTGAGAGTTGGGGGGGGGGAGTGTCCTCCTCAAAAACATATTTTCTATCTGGAAATCAACTACGCTGAACAAAATGGCTATCTAAAATATTGATTGGATTTGTTTTGAGAAAAGATAGGCGTGAAAGAAAAGATAGGCGTTAGTGAATTAAAAAAACTTTTTACAAAATGTTTTTCAAAGAAAAGTAAAGAACTCCATTAAACACAAAAAAAACGATCGCGCTGCCTACGATTTATGCAACAACTTTCTATATATACCTTATTTGCCCCCTGGGCATAACTTCAACCCTTGCACTGAGGGCTCTGAGGGGGTTACCATCCTAAAAGACCTAGTTTCCAAAACGTTCAACTACGTTGAACAAAATGGATATCTCAAAATTTTGATTGGATGTATTTTGGAAAATGGTGGGCGTGAGAGGGGCGTTAGTCGCTATCCAATCACTTTCAACTATTAAAAGGGCACTAGTCACTCCAATTTCCAATCGAATGAGCCCTTTTCGAAGTTTCTACGGCAACTCCTTCGATACGAAATGCCCAGGTATGGAGAAAAAAACAAAAAAACACATTGTGCTAGCGCGCTGCCTAAAATATTGATTGGATGTGTTTGGAGAAAAGATGGGAGTGAGAGGGGGATTAGTTACCTTCAGATCACTTTCGACTATTAAAAAGGGCACTAGCCCTTTGAATTTTCAATCGAATGAGCCTGTTTTGAAGTTTCTGCGACAACACCTTCTACAAAAACCTTATATGCCCCCAAGGCATAATTTAAAACCCGTGCCCAAAAGGTAGGGAGGGACTGTCCTCCTGAAAAACACATTTTCTATCTTTAAATCGATTACGCTGAACAAAATGGCTATCTAAAATATTGATTGAGTGTATCTGCAGAAAAGATGGGAGTGAGAGAAAAGATAGGCGTTAGTGAATTAAAAAAACTTTTTACAAAATGTTTTTCAAAGAAAAGTAAAGAACTCCATTAAACACAAAAAAAAACGATCGCGCTGCCTACGATTTATGCAACAACTTTCTATATATACCTTATTTGCCCCCTGGGCATAACTTCAACCCTTGCACTGAGGGCTCTGAGGGGGTTATCATCCTAAAAGACCTAGTTTCCAGAACGTTCAACTACGTTGAACAAAATGGATATCTCAAAATTTTGATTGGATGTGTTTAGGAAAATGGTGGGCGTGAGAGGGGCATTAGTCGCTATCCAATCACTTTCAACTATTAAAAAAGGCACTAGCCCTTTCAATTTCCAATTGAATGAGCTCTTTCGAAGTTTCTACAACAGCACTTTCAATAAAAACTTTATATACCCCAGGGCATAACTTACAACCCTTGTACTAAGGGCTGTGATGGGGTTATCATCCTAAAGGACCTAAGTTCCAGAACTTTCAACTATGTTGAACAAAATGGATGTCTCAAAATTTTGATTCGATTTGTTTGGGAAAATGGTGGGCGTGAGAGGGGGGTTATTCGCTATCCAATCACTTTCAACTATCAAAAAGGGCACTAGCCCTTTCAATTTCCAATAGAATGAGCCCTTTTGAAGTTTCTACGACAACGCTTTCTATAAAAACCTTATATGCCCCCAGGGCATAACTTACAACCCTTGCCCTGAGGGATGAGGGGTTGTTTTTCAAATAGATAGACGTGTTGGCACTTTCTACTACGTTGAATAATAGGGAAGTCTAAAAATTTTGATTGGATGTGCTTAGGGAAAAGGTGAACATGAGAGGGGGGTTAGTTTCCCTCACATAGCTCTTGACAATTAAAAAGGGCATTAGTCCTATCAATTTCAAATTGAATAAGCCTTTTTTCAAGTTTCTACGACAAAGATTTCCATAATCGCCTATATGCCCCCAGGGCATAACTTATAATCCTTGCCCTCAGGGTTGTGGGGGAGTGTCCTCCTCAAAAATATGTTTTCCATCTGGAAATCAACTAAGCTGAAGAAAGTTGCCATCTCAAAATTTTTATTGGATGTGTTTGGGAGAATGATGGGTGTGGGGGGGGGGGGGATAGCTGTCTTCCAATCACTTTCGACTATTAAAAAGGGCCTAACCCTTTGAATTTCCAATCGAATGAGCTTTTTTTGAAGTTTATACGACAACGCCCTCTTTAAAAACCTTATATGCCCCAAGGGCATAACTTAATCCCTTGCCCTTAGGGCTGTGGGAGAGTGTCCTCCTCAAAAACATATTTTCTTTCTGGAAATCAACTACGCTGAACAAAATGGCTATCTCAAAATTTTGATTGGATGTGTTTGGGGAAATGATGGGCGTAAGGTGGGGGGGGCTAGTTGCCCTCCAATCACTTTCGACTATTAAAAAGGGTACTAGCTCTTTGAATTTCCAATCGAATGAGCCTGTTTTGAAGTTTCTACGACAACACCTTCTATAAAAACCTTATATGCCCCCAGGGCATAACTTAAAACCCTTGCACTGAGGGTTGTGGGGGATTGTCCTCCTAAAAAAAATATTTTCTATCTGAAAATCAACTACGCTGAACAAAATGGCTATCTCAAAATTTTGTTTGGATGTTTTTGGGGGAATGATGGGCGTGGTGGGGGGGCTAGTTGCCCTCCAATCACAACTCCTTCGATACGAAGTGCCCGGGTATGAAGAACCCAAAAAAAAAACACAAAGTGTGCCCACATTGTTCTTAAAAGGCATTAAATAAAAAAAAAACAAGTTTTTTAAACTGAAAGTAAGGAGCGACATTAAAACTTAAAACGAACAGAAATTATTTCGTATATGAGAGGGGCTGTCCCCTCCTCAGTGCTTCGCTTTTTACGCTAAAGTTTTTTATTGTTCTAAAAAATAAAGGTGTGAGACAGAGTCAAACTTTAGCGTAAAGAGCGAGGCGTTGAGGAGGGGACAGCCCCTTTCATATACGAAATAATTTCTGTTCGGTTTAAGTTTTAATGTCCTTCCTTACTTTCAGTTTAAAAAACTTGTTTTTTTTATTTAATTTCTGATCGTTTTTTAGTTAATGCAGCTTTTATTTTGGCTCATCGTCATTGAATAAGTAAACAAAATTTGCATAAAAATTTTACTTTTCTTTTGTTAAATGGATGTCTCTAAATTTGGTTATGACGTAATTTACCAATTAACCTACATAACTAACTTCTATATTCGTATATTTTTCTTCTGGCAAAAAATACAAAGTTGCAGATTTTTGCAGATATGAGCTTGAAACCTATGTAATAGGGTTTTCTGATGCACTGAATCTGACCGTGTGATTTTCAGTAAAATTCTTTCACTTGTAGGGGATGTTTTCCCCCTCTTTAAAAAATCGGGTAAATTTTCTCAGGCTCGTAGCCTTTGATGAGTAATACTATACTTAATAAAATTTATATATTTAAAATCAGCATTATAAACACATTCTTTTGATACATTTATTGACATCAAAATTCCGTTTTTAAAAGTTTCGATTACTATTGAGCCGTATCGCTTGTTTTTTTTTACTGCTTTTTTTTATTACGTATATGTTATTACGTATATGAGGGGGTTCTCCCCTTAGTCAATACCACGCTCTTTACGTTAAAAGTTAAAATAAATTTTGAATCACAAACCCCTGAATCACAAAGGCCGTTTAATTAGAATAGATAGCTCTTTTGTAAGCACTAAAAAAAACTGTAGCGTAAAGAGCGAGGTATTGACTTGGGGGAGAACCCCTCACATACGTTATAATTTCTGTTCGTTTTAAGTTCTAATGTTGCTTCTTACTTTCAGTTGAACAAACTTGTTTTTTTTAATTTAATTTCTGATCGTTTTTTAAATAATGCTTGGAAATCCGGCGCCCCCTTCATAGAAATGTCCCTTACCCCAAAGAAACATCCTCCACGGAAAGATTCTCTAGAGTAACCCCCTCCTCTAGCCCCCCTCCCCTCCAGAAAAAAATCCTTCCTGAAAATGTCTGTATACTTCCCAATAACCAATAAACAATGCTGGCAAGTCCGGCGCCCCCTTCATGGCAATTTCCCTTCCCCCATGAAAACTTTCCTTCATGGGCAGGTCCTCCAACATAACCCCCGACCCACCCACCCCCCCACTACCAGAAAAAAAAACCTCCTGAAAACTTCTGTATGCTTCCCAATAACCAATACTATATGTTAACATTGGGTAAAGTTCATAACTTTTAGCCCTTCCCCTGGGGACTTCGGGGGATTAAGTCATCCTAAAAGACATATTTATCATTTTCGACCATGCTGAACGAAAAGGCTATCTCAAAATTTTGATCGGGTGACTTTGGGAAAAAAATGAGCTTGGGAGGGAGCCTAGTTGTCCTCCATTTTTTTGGTCACTTAAAAAGGGCACTAGAACTTTTAATTTCTATTCCAATGAGCCCTCCCACGATATTCTAGGACCATTGGGTTGATACGATCACCGCTGGGAAAAAAAATAAATAAATAAACACGTACCCGTGATCTTTCTTCTGGCAAAAAATGCAAAATTCCACATTTTTGTAGATAGGAGCTTGAAACCTCTACAGTAGGGTTCTCTGATACGCTGAATATGATAGTGTGATTTTCATTAAGGTTCTTTAATTTTTAGGGGGTCTTTCCTCCTATTTTTGAAAATCAGCCAAATTTTCTCAGGTGCATAACTTTTGATGGGTAGCACTAAACTTGATGAAAGTTATATATTTGAAATCAGTATTGAAATCTGATTCTTTTGATGTATCTATTGGTATCAAAAACCCGTTTTCTAGAGTTTCAGTTACCATTGAGCCGGGTCGCTCCTTACTTACAGTTCGTTACCACGAACTGTTTGATTAGATAAAGACACTACATTCGAAAAATGGTCCACTCACATTTTCTCTGTCGGGGCTTTATGAGAGATTTTATTTGAACCAGCTATTTTCCTATTTTTTAAGTTCTCCACACTGACTGCTGATCATTATCAGCTTCTTCAGAAGCAACTTTTATCAGATTATCTTTATGCCGCCAGAATTCTCTTTGGAATGCCGCATTGCTTGCTTTCATCTCAAAAAACGCAGGGTGATCTGAGGGCTTACCAATGTCTCGCCAACGGAGATAATGCGCTTAGCTAAATTGTTTGCCGCTACCAAATCTGCGTTACTAGACCAACAAGGTATCTCAGTTTCTACTTTATATCTTTTCTTCTCAAAAACTAGATCTGCACTATATTTAAGGCAATGGACAAGCTGGTGAAATGTACAATCTATATCTAATAATGTAGACTCTAAAGGTTTAAGACTAGAATAATCAGGTACAAAAACTTTCGAAACTTCAGAATCTACAGAGACCCTATAAGAATTAGCAAGATTTTGATCCCAAATCAACTTAGTTCTCCAAGGTTGCTTTTTCCTTTCATTTCTTTGCTGAGGAATTCTTTGAAGTAAAAGCAAAAACTTTAAAGGTCTATAAAGGTCTAGGCGTTGAGGAGGGGACAGCCCCTTTCATATACGGAATAATTTCTGTTCGTTTTAAGTTTTAATGTCGTTCCTTACTTTCAGTTTAAAAAAACTTTTTTTTTATTTAATTTCTGATCGTTTTTTATTTAATGCAGCTTTTTTTTTGGCTCACCGTCATTGAATAAGTAAACAAAATTTGTATAAAAATTTTAATTTTCTTTTGCTAAATGGCTGTCTCTAAATTTGGTTCGGACGTAATTTACAAATTAACTTACGTAACCCTAGTCAATATGTTTCTCTTAAAGCTGAATGTTTAATATCGTTACAATGATTTAAAAATTACTCCGTAATTATACAGGCCGCTATTCAGAATAGATAGCTCTGACGAAAGTGCTAAAATATATCGGACTTAATGAGCAAGGTATGAACAGGAAGTAATCTTCTATCTCATAGCTAATATTTTTTTTTCGTTTTAAGTTTTGATGTTTCTCCTTAATTTCAGTTGAAAAACTTGTTTTTTTATATTTAATTTCTGATTTTTTTTTTTCAAAATAATGATGGGAAATCCGGCGCCCCCTTCCTAGCCATGTCCCTTCCCCCATGAAAACTTCCTTCATGAAAAGATCCTACCGTATAACCCCCGACCCACCCCCCACCCCCACTACCAGAAAAAATTCCCCCTGAAAACTTCTGTATACTTCCCAATAACCACTATTATATGTTAACATTGGGTAAAGTTCATAACTTTCAGCCCTCACCCTGGTGGCTTCGAGGGATTAAGTCATCCTAAGAGACAAATGTATAATATTTTCGAACATGCTGAACAAAATAGCTTTCTCAAAATTTGGATCAGGTGACTTTGGAGAAACATGAGCGTTGGAGGGTGCCCAGTTACCCTCCATTTTTTTGGGCACTTGAAAAAGACACTAGAACTTTTAATTTCCGGTCCAATGAGCCCTCCCACGATATTCTAGGATCACTGGGTCGATACGATCCCCCCTGGGGACAAGAAAAAAAAAAAAAAAAAAAAAACAAACAAACAAATAAACACGCATCCGTGATATTTCTTCTGGCAAAAAATGGAAAATTCCACATTTTTGTAGATAGGAGCTTGAAACCTCTACAGTAGGGTTATATGATACGCTGAATATGATTGTGTAATTTTCATAAGGGTTCTATAGTTTTTAGGGGTTCTTTCCCTCTTTTTTAGAAAATCAGCCAAATTTTCTCAGGCGTGTAACTTTTGATGGGTAAGATTAAATTTGATGAAACTTATATTTTTGAAATAAAAATTAAAATCTAATTCTTTTGATGTATCTATTGGTATCAAAATTCCGTTTTTTAAAGTTTCGGTTACCATTGAGCCGGGTCGCTCCTTACTTACAGTTCGTTACCACCAACTGTTTGATATAGTCACTTTATTCGCAAATCGCTCGAAGACCACTGAAACTATATTCCATAACAAACAACCGTCATGCAGAAAATGTGGTCCTGAGAGCTCTCTAACGTTTTACTGCAAACCATTATATGTTTGATAGATGGCTTATGAAGAAAATTCCAGACATTACCGTTCATGTTTATTTGAAGAAGTAGATGTTCTAGGCTTATTTGCTGCAAAAAGGTTTGTAAGTAAATTTTACGTTCTAAAAAGCAGATTTATATTTTTCATCTTACATCACATGTTCTTGTTTACAGGGTTAAATTTCAGTTTGTGGCTTTTTGCTATCTTGGGAAGCAGCAAAAAGCCTCACATATCTTTAGAACCAGAATTCTATCCTGAATCTAAATATGCTGGTTATAAGGAGACATGTTGAGAAAAAAAATTCTTCATAATATGCATAATAATCCTAGTTAACATATTTTCCAGGGGGAGCACTTTTATCATCACTATTCTCACTGTTGCACTAGGCCTATTATTTTTGACAGAATTGTGAAAAAAAACATAGGCCAATTTGATTGCATTTTTCTGTTTTCAAATATTCTATACAGCACAGTTAAACACCATCACTACCATCTACCAAAAAGATTTAAACAGGCATAATAAATTTAGCTTAGGTTTGGTTAGATTTACTTAGCTAGATGGCCCTTGGGTAATTGTTTTAAAACAATTTTCAAGACTTTGAGAAAAGACAAAGTGTTGAAAAATGTGATCATAAAACTGAAAAAACAAGGAAAATAGTGAGGATAAAGGCACTCCCCTTGGATAATATGTTAACTAGGATAATTTTACATATTATGAAGCAAGAACAGTTTTTTTTAACATGTCTCCTTATGACTTGTACTGATCCTAAATTTATACCATTATAATGTTCCTTTTTGTTGGAAATGGACTCCCCCTGGTAAAATCCTAGTTGAGCTACTTTTTGCTATCTTGGAAATGGGTTGGGTTAGGAAAATGAAAATTTCAGTATTGAATCCAGGGCAAAGAACATACTCAGGTAAGGTAATGCCAAGCTTCTATGTTAATTCTCTTCTGATTTCTAAGTCTTAGGAATTCACCTACTGGACAGTAGGGCAGTAGTCAATTTACCTATTGAAATTTTAACAAAACAACATTTTACCTTAATTTTCTGTTATCAGTTTCTGTTTCTCTAGTTTTAGTTCTCAAAATGCAATTCTTGTTATTTGAGTAGAATTTTAAGCCATATCAATACATTTTTTCTAAATTTAGGAAAAGTATCTATAAATCTTTGAAACCTCTTAAATTGGGATTGAGCATAGTTGTGAAGTTGAAAACAGTTTTGCTGTACTTCCTTTAAGCAGAAGATTTATTTTGCAAAGTTTCACTTTAATAACACAAAAAGGCCTGTTCTTTTACTCATCTCTGTGGTAAGATCTTACATCTTATGTTGTTCTTATGCATATGTCTTTCATCATTCTGCTCTGATCAGCAGTCTAAGAACAATGATGAGTATATCATCGGATTTCACTTGTCATTGTTTTGTATAGCAGAAATATGGCGACTTTCATACTTACTGCTAATGTCTGGGAGCTGTAAGATCTTAGAACAAAGACTAACAAAAGAACAGAAATCTTTTCAGAAAGATGTGAGAATTTAGATGTAAAATCTTAGAGCAAAAGAACAGCCCTAAAGGTTTTTAAAGGTCAGGACCCTCTAGAGGGAGAAGGAGTAGAAGTTGGTATTTCTAAATATCTTCCTTGGGCATACATTAGTCTGTAGAACCATCCTTGAAAGTTTATTTTGCTAACCTAACCCCTTTTCAAGATAGCAAAAAATAGTTAAAAGTAGACTTCTAGGGGAGGGGTTAAAGTGCATTTCCAATAGAAATAAGAGTTATAATTGGATTCAGGAATAACAAGATGAAATTATGATTCTAAAGGTCTGTTTATTTCTTAGTTACCACAGAAGTAAGCTAATTCAAAAATTTACCGGGACTTCTAATAACCTTCAACAATCTTTGCATACTAAAAGTGAAACCCTGCAAAATAGATTTTCTGCTCAAATGAGGCACAAGTAAAGTTTTTTGAGCCTCACAACTTTACTGATTTTCAATCTATAGGGCTTTAAAGATCTTTATATCCAGGCTTATTTTTTACAAGTATGAAGAAACCCATAACATGGCTTTAAATTCTATTGAAATTACAGGTAGTATATTTTCAAAAACTATAATCAATGAAGAAGAGATTGCTTGGCAAGATCTTTCCAAGGTATATTTTTGGCCCTGGATTCGCTGCTAAAAGTTTATTTGCCTAACTGAAATACTTACCAAGATGGCAAAAAATCTTAACTAAGAATTTTACCATTTGTTGACATTCCTATTACTTTTTACAGGCCTATTATCTCAATATTTTGTACTTTATCAAAAACTTCCCCTCTCAGCACCATAGAAGTTCCAGAACATTTACCCAGTGGTAATATTCTAGATTAAGGCCTCCCCAGAAGAATATATCCATCATTATATTTATTGGATTCATTATTCTATGCTCATTTTGCATGTTTTTTACATTGGACTCCAACTAAAAATCAACAAAACTGAAATTCTTACTTTATAATATGCTTGAATTTTCTATTTTTCATTGTCTTTTTATTCTGTATTATCCTTTGGTAATCACAATCAAAAATGTTTCAAATCACAATTTCCAGAATTTTAAAAAAATGACTATTTATGAAGTAATATGCTGTCAATTTTAATAATTCACCATGTCAATTTATTGATAATCATGGTAACACATATTGACAACCTCATGCTGCAGTTTCTGTCTATGTCTAATAGGCTATAAATCAATATCAATTTATGATGTAGCTTAGTTAAACAGAGCTGTTAATAGGGTTGGTAGTGCCCAGGACAAAATTAATCACACCATCCTCCTCCCATCTCAAATATAAGCAAAAAAAGCCAACTCAAATTGAACAGTTTGCTTTTAGGGGTGTTGAAATGGAAACAAAATGTTTTGTTTCTAGTTAGTGTGCTTGATTGTTCAGCTGAAATACAGCTTGAAATAGTCAAAGAATTGACCTGTCAAAGGACAACAGTTATGTCAGATTGTTGGAGAGTGTACAATACATTAAATACCATTGGTTATATCCACCACACAGTTAACCATTTAGGAAATTTTGTTGGACTGGCCTCTAGTGTTCATTACTAGAACATTGAGCATACATGGAGAAACATATATTTAGGTATCCCTAAATATAGGAAAACACGGCAGGGCATTTGGTAGGATTTTATTGAAAAGAACCCTCTGTCCCATCACAGCAATTACACCATTTTTAACTATATGTAGGTACAGCATTCAAACCAGAATTAACAAAGCAACTGATAACATGCCCGGCACCAGTCAAGAATCAAATTAAGGGAATGCTTTTTTTATGTTTAATTAAAATGAATATATTGATGCTGAAATGTGTCACTGTATTCAGGATTTCCATTCATACTTGAACAAACATTTGGTTTTTAGAATATTTTAATTATTGTCTACGAGTTTATAAAATTTATCAATTAATTAAACAATCCAATAAAAAAATGTGTTTATTTTTAAGTTAATAAACACATGAAAGCCATTCTTACATATATCATCATGGTATATTGACGTCACTGTATCAGTATAGACCTATACATTGCTTCACAGGTGGTCATTTTTGGGAAATCCATTGAGGTCAGTGGAAACTTGACCTCAATGCTAGCAAGGCCTTGAGGTCAATTTTCCAGCATGCAGATCACAAGACCAAGATATCTCCACTTCCTATGTTTGATCACTTTGGTTGTCAGTGGCTGAGATGTCTTCTGTCATGCAGTTGCATTCATTATTTTTTGGGACCAGTGGATATTTAGGATGCACCTTAAACACATGTTTTCAAACGCAAGGAGTTTCTTTTCAATCTGTTGATCTATATACCAAGTTTCAGAACCATAGCAAAGCATTGAGAGGATGTTACTGTTGAACAGACTCAGCTTGAGTTGGAGAGAGTACTTCTGGCTGTGCCAAATTCAAAACAGCTTCCTCAAAGATGTGTTTGCCTGACCGTTCTTAGCTTGACTTATCACTGACACGATCCTGAATTGTGGATGGTACTTCCTAAGTACTGGAACTCCATAACTTGCTCTATTGCCTGGTTATTGCATTGTATGTTGAGTGTAGATCCATGTTCTCCATACTTTTTGTTTTATTGGCATTTATCTTAAGGTTGAAAGGTTCAACAGCATCTCTGACTTAGTTAAGGTAATGCTGGAGTTTTAATTTGCAGGACTAGATATTGTCAGCAAAATCAACATCTCTCAGTCTCTTACTATCCAACTGGATTCCATGTATATTGAAGGAATGGAGAATATAATCAATGCTGGTTTAATATATCATACTGGTTTAATAATCATTAATGTCTTGAACTTCCCCACAACAGTCTGATATCAAACTACCTAATTGCAAAAATTTTTTGACTATGCTAACAGAACCTGGAGCCTTATTATTTTTCTATTCCTTTAGTACCAGCTCTATCTCTTTCTCCCTAAATAAATCTTCCATTGCCTCCAAGTTATTTCTTTACCTTTACATTCACCACAGTTTGAAATATGATAACACAACTTCTACATATTGTGTTGTTTGGCAATATTTTCTATTCTACATTCTCAGCAGAATAAATTTACACTGATGCTCTCTATTCTTTTCTAAATTGCCCCTTGTTCTTGTAAGACATACTAGTCATATTTTTTTTTAAACCATTCTTGCTTTTTGTTCATTCATGGCTGCTTTTTGAACTCCTTCCCTCTAAATACCTTTTGCAGCTTAGTCAATTATTTTCCTAAAATAATTTCATTCATCTTACAAACCACAAATGCCGCACAATAACAACAGTGTATTAGCCCATATGGTACCGCCAATAGATGGGGGTAGGGGGCTGGTAGAGAAGGCGTTTGGTCCTTCTAGATTTTGAAAAAAATACCTTTGTTTTGGTGTTTTTATTGAAAAATACCTTTTTGGTATTTCAATTGAAAAAAAAATGAAAAAAAACAATTCCCCAAGCTGGAGTTTGAAAATTCCCCCTCCTAACATTTTCATGAATTACCGCCACTATATCCACGTCTAGAATGCTTAAATATGTTTACATTTTGAAACTCCAAAAATAACGATCTTGCTCAGAAGAAAGATTATCTTTTGTACAATCCAAATAAAAACATGCTTGTCATATCATGGTTGCAGCAGTAACTGCAATCTAGTATAGGGCAAACCACAGCACATAGTAACCAGAAGTTGAAAAACGCGTCACAAAAAAAAACTGCCTAGTGAGAAAAAATTGTCATTTGACACTGATTCAGGAATGGTGACTGTTATTTCGGTTAGTCTTAAAAGTAAAAGTTTGCTGTGAAAGCAAGTTTGTGGTGATTTTGAAAAAAGCCTGAAACCCATTTGGTGCCATTTCTATTGAAAAAGCTTGGAAGTATAAAACGGTTACCATTGTAATATTTATGGTCCAAAACCCTTCATTGGAGGTTTATAATCACCCTTCCCGTATACTTTCCCTCCCAGCCTCCTTAGTAAATTTCATAAATTGTTTGCTCACCGGCAGGCTATTGCAACATTAGCAGGCTACCACACTATTGTAGCAAGATGTTTAATGGCTCATTTTAAAGCTATTGCTCATACCTACATGTTTTTTATAGTTTCCATCATCTGCGAGTGCTACGTAACACTACAAATGGGACTTTCGGTGCCATATCTCAAGTGGTGGGGCTAATAGGTTTCCAGAAAATCGCGGAGAGACGTTTAGTAGCTCCTATAAAACTTACCTCCTTTTTATAAATTCCAACATCTACAAGTGCCAAATGGCGCTAAAAATGGCACTTATGGTGTCATGTGTAAATTGACAATCCCGGGGCTAGTGGGATACCAGAACATCATAGGGAGATGTTTAATGGCTCATTTAAAAGCTATTGCTCATATCTACGTGCTTTTTTTCAGTTCTTCCGTCTGTAAATCCCACATTGTACTAAAAACGGCAATTTTGGTGCCATTTCTCAACTAAATAAACTTGGGAGTGTAAAATGGGTTTCTTTGTAATATTTGTGGTCCAAAACCCTTCACTGGAGGTTTACAATTACTCCTCCCATATACTTCCCATCCCAGACTCCTTAGTAAGTCATAGGCAGCGTAACAGCGCTGCCTAAGTAAATATCAATGTTGGCACAATGATTATTTTTTTTCTGACCAAATTTGTTTTTATATTCAAGCAAACTTTTGAAATAACCATTTTGTTCAGCATAGTTGAAAGGTCCAGTGATTGTGTCTTTGAGGATGGCAGCCCCCCCCCCCCCCCCCATGGCCCTCAGGACACGGGCTATAAGTTATATTAGTTGCCTGTTGTTAACATTTATGGTTTTCATGGAAGGAGTGGTCGTATAAATTTTGGAGGTGGCTCATTCAATTGGAAATAAGAATTCCCAGTGTCCTTTTTAAGAGCCAAAATGATTGGAGGGCAACTAGTTACCCCCACGTCCTTCTTTTCCCAAATGCATCTGACAGAAATTTTGAGGTAGCCATTTGTCCAAATCAATTTAAAGATTATATCACAAGGACCCTGGGGTTGAAACATCCCCTCATAACCTGGGGACAGGGATTTTAAGTTATGCCCTGAAGGCATATAAGGTTTTCGTGGAAGGATTGGTCGTATAAACTTTAGAGAAGGATCATTTAATTGAAAGTCCTAGTTCCCTCTTAAGAGTCAAAAGTGAGGTAGGGCAACTAGAGTCCCTCCCCTCCCGATGCCCTCTTCTCCCCTAACGTATCTGACCAAAACTGGGAGACATCCATTTTGTTAAAAATAGTCAAAATAACATATAACAAAGCCTTCAGGGTTGACACAACCCACCAGAGCCCTGGGGCAAGGGTTGTAAGTTATGCCCTTGGGGTATATAGGGTTTGAAATGGGTGGTCACATAAACTTCAGAGGAGACTCATTTAATTAGAAAGTAAACGTTCTAGTTCCCTTCTAAGTCAGAAGTGATGGAGGGCAACTACCCCTTTATTTATTTCAATATCCTTAGCTAAGGCTGGGGATATTAAAATAAACATCTGAGGAAACGTTTAGGGGAAAGTTAAACTAAATCAAAACATACTATTTCCATACAGATTGCTTATATGGGTGTATCAGAAATTTTTTTGTAATGGCTTAGCATATCAAGAAGAAACTTCAGAGGCATCATGAGTGGGATGTTTAACTGGCCAAAAGGCAACATGTACCTGTTACTACTACTATTAACACTGCTGTTACTACGGTTCTTGCGACTACCTCTACTGCTCTGATTCTAGTGCAATTAAGGCTACGGGTAAGAAGGTGAAATTTGACAGAATATTGAGGTGTAATTTGAACCAAATCAAAACTCTATGTGCATGCAGATTGTCAAAAGGGTGTATCTCAAGAATGGATTTGGGTATTAAGTTGGAACTTTCAGAGAATGCTTGAAAGCAAAGATAAATTGACTAAACTGCAATATGTGCATGCCACTTCTAACACCACTACCACTCCTACGTTTATTAATACTACTACTACTAAACTACTCCAAGTACTACTTCAGTTGCAACAACTTGTAAGATTTAGAGTATTAAGATGAAGAGGCTTGTCAAAAGGGCACATGAGCAATTTTTTTGGAACGGCTTACTGTATTAAGGTGAAACTTCCGGGGTATCATGAGGGGGTTGCTCGACTGACCAAAAGGCACAATTTACATGCTACTACTGTTTCAATACTGTTGCTACTATTATTACTGTTACTACTAATAGACTGCTACATCTCCTACGACCACTGCAACTACTGTGATACTAGTACTATTAAGGCTAAGTCAATGAATGGGAAAATTTGAGAGAATATTGAGGGCAAATTTGAACGAATTCAAAAGACACTATGTGCATTCAGGTTGTCAAAAGAGCGTATCTCAAGAATTGGTTTGGGTATTAAGTTGAAACTTTCAGAGAATGCTTAAGGGGGAAGATCAACTGACCACAAGGAATTATGTTTACGCTTTTACTAGTACTACTACCACTGCTGCTTTTACTCTTTCAACATATACTATTACTCTAATTACTACTTCTATTGCAGCTGCTTGTATGGCTAAGAGCCTTAAGATGAAAATTACAATAACCTCCTAAATAACAGCAAAGTATATAAAAAAGTTAATATCAATGCTGTAAAGGTTGCTTCAGCTACATAAAAGTTGGAAAGGTATTTGGCTGGTATTTTAATATCCATAACTCTCAGCAGCAAAAACACAATAAGAAATACCAAAGAAGCAGTTGAAGGCTAAAAAGCATCAACATCTTGGAGAATACTACAATGTGTAGTTTTGATGTTGTATCTTTGTTTATCAGCATATCCTTGCCCCGACTTATACCAGCTTTACAATCAGCTTTGGAAAATGTTGATTCCTGGAAAGAACTGACAAGCTTAGACACCACAGACATCATTATTTCACGTCCTTATGTCTGAACAATGCTTACTTCACTTTCAGGTATCAAACTTACAAACAGAAGTGGGGCATACCAATGAGATCAGCCTTGGCATCAGTTCTTAGTGAGGTGTTTCTACAACATATCGAAAATAATATCTTCAAGCAGGACTTCAAGGATCTCCAACTCTACATGAGATACGTAGATGATTGCTTAATAATTTGGAATGGAACAGAAGACAAAATAAGATCCTTTCTCAATACTTTTAACCAGCAGGATATAAAGTTCACCATTGAACTTGAAAATAACTTCAGTTAACCCTTCTTAGATGTTCTCATGGCCAAACGGAAAACTAGGTTTGACTTGAGTGTATACAGAAAGCCAATTCATAGTGATAGATGATATGACTCCTATAACCACCTAATAGTACAAACTTCTGTAGTCTATTCGTTGGCTGATAGACCGTTTGTAGTGTGTTCTTCTGATTTTCAGCTGAAGGCTGAAATTGATCATATAAAAGATGTTCTTATAGGCAATGGCTACCCCCAACAAGTCATTGATAAGATTATTTCCAGGAGAGAGATTAGCACAAAAACCAAGAGCTCTACCCCTAAGAGTGAAGAAGATAAACCCTTTTCATCATTACCTTATATTAAGGGCATTACTGACATTTTAAGCTCCAAACTCACTAAGCTTAGCTTTGAGGTGTTTTTCCTTCTGGATTGACCATTTTCTCCTTTTTTAATAAAGGCAAAGGTAAGATCATTTCAGATCCACTGGGAGCACATGAGATTCCTTGCAGTTGTGGTGCTACCTATATAGGTCGTACCATGAGATCTCTACATCACCGATTAAGAGAACATGCTGATTCCATTGATGCCTGCCTTAAAAAGACATAGCTTAAGGAGGAAGATAGTATTTCTGCACAGGCCCATCATATTTTTGAAAACCCTTCTCACTCCATTGAGTTTGACCAGGCCCAACTTATTGCTATTGTTCCACAATTCTTAAAGCATAAAATCAGAGAAGCTCTTGAAATTGCTAAAAACAAACCAGCCCTCAATAAAGACAATGGAGAGTTCCGCATCAGCAAAATCTGGGAACCCATTACCCATATGCAAAAAACTCACAAAAAACTCCACCCTTCATCTATAGACCCAACCTTTTTGAGATCTACTAGGATAGCGGCCATCAACGCCTCTACCAAAGTCCGGGACATATTACAACAGTAATTTCGGGTTCGGCTCATTATTAGTGTTGTTCAGTGATTTTAGTTTTATTTTATTTTGTGATTTTATATTTTGGCAAGAGACTTGAATTTGAACCTGATGATGACAGGCTACAACAAACTACAAAACATAGCACAAATTTATCTATATGTATTTATGGTACGTTTTACAAACCGGAAAAATTTCAGGGGGAGTTCAAACCAGGTGACCCCCCTCCCCCCAACTGGATACGACTTCGGATTCAAGGTTTTGGAACAATATATTTGACCATTTCGCACTCAGAACAAGCTTGTATGATCCGTTTGACGGTGGTCGCGGAATTAGAAAACCCTAGGAATAAGTGATGTATGAATCAAGCAAAAATGAAAAGGATGCTGTGTCCACAAGGTTTCAGTTTTATTTCCTGTGTTTCGAGTGTGAAAGATTTTCTGTGATTTTTTAACGCCTGTAAAATGGCTTGTTGTATAATAAGAATGCAGGTAGAATTAAGGGGATTTGGTACCTTAAAGGATCACCCTATCTCGTCCATTATAAACGTTTTAGTTTGTATGGCCAATCTATTTAAAATTGAGCGGGTAGTTTTGCAACAACTTATAGAGTTTGAATAAGAGATCTGAATTATTGACGGAAAACAACAAGGCGACACCTATTTCCCCAGGAACCTCAGGAAAACCATTTAGATTCTCCCGTTTTGTGCTGGAGATAAAGATATTCAGTTTTGATGTCACTTATGTCAGTAGAAACTATGGATTTTGTTTTTTCGATCGAATAGAGCAGAGTTTTCTTCTGCAGAATTTTGCAAAAAATGTTTTAACATACGTGCTTGAAAAACATTAAAACCAGCTCAAATGAAGATTCATTTGAGTAATACAACTGTTTCGGCAGTTCCCTGTTGTGCTAACCGCCTTGATTGAACAGCTTGACGACACAAGACGCAAATTATTTATGCTGTATATACTTTGATTAACAATTAGAAAGAGACTATACGTTCTTTATTTTAAATTAATTAAAAAAACTTTTTCCACAAAATAAGTTTTTCAAAGAAAAGTAAAGAACTCCGTTAAACAAAAAATGTGCAAAAATAAAATCAAATAATCTACCAAGCGTGAAACTACCACAAATCAGCATCGATAAATAAATGAAACTCAAAACGAACAGAAATTTCAATAAATAACCGAGTCAAACTTAAACGAGCAGAAATTAACATAAGTTGGGCTCAAAACCTCTATGCCTTCCCAAGCCCAGAACAAAATTTGAACTTAACTGAAAAAATGTAAATGTTTTTACTTTTATAACTTTAATAAATCAAATAATATTAAGATTTTGATTACTAAATATAAGTAAACGTATTTAAACTGATAATCCACATTCATTTGTTTTTTTTTCAGTAAAGTGCGAATTTTGTTCTTGCCTTGGGAAGGCATAGAGGTTTTGAGCCCAACTCATGTTAATTTCTGCTTGTTTTGAGTTTGACTCGGTTATTTATTGTAAGTTCTGTTCGTTTTGAGTTTCATTTGTTTATCGATGCTGATTTGTGGTAGTTTCACGCTTGGTAGATTATTTGATTATATTTTTGCAAATTTTTGTTTTAATGGAGTTCTTTACTTTTCTTTGAAAACCTTATTTTGTATAAAAAGTTTTTTTTAATTAATTTCTGTTCGTTTTATATTGACATAGTCTTTTCAAGGAAAAAGAAAATAATACTTTAAATCTTTTCGTTTTTTTTTAAAGATTTATAGTTTGGCCTGCTATTTGTATGCTGGAAAAAATTTTTAGGCAATTTTTAACAACATACACCCTCTAAAAATCTGGACACAAATAGAAGTGTTTAATTTAGTTTCATACCTTGTCTAGTTGACCTGAAATGGAAAACTTGATACCATTCGCAAAAAAATCTGTATACTTTCTTTGATAGCTTGGATACACTTACGCTATTTTGATTTGGTTAAATATTAAGAGCAGAAGCAGGACCAAAAGTTTGAACATAAAACCCTCAGTCGTTCTTGGGATACTGCTGAGATGCCTTATTGGGAATTAGCATTAACACAGTGCACTTTGATTTAATCTTATGGCAAAATTTAGTTTTTAAACATAAAGTCAAATGGGAGGGTGGGAGTGGTAGGGGGATTAGTCACTTTCGACTATTAAAAAGGGCATCAGCCCTTTCTATTTTCAATCGAATGAGCCCTTTTCAAAGTTCCTACGACAACTCCTTCGATACAAAGTGCCCTGGTCTAAACAACAACAACAACAACAAAATAATACATTATACCCACATCGATCTTTATTATAAAATGTCAAGCCGTCCAATCACTTTCGACTATTAAAAAGGGCACTAGGACTTTCGATTTCCAATCAAATAAGCCTTTTTTGGGTTTCTACGACAACACTTTTTATAAACACCTTATACGCCCCCAGGGCATAAATTACAACTCTTACCCTAAGGGCTGTGAGGGTGGTTGTAATCCTCTAAGACCTAATTTCCAGAACTTTCAACTGCGTTAAACAAAATGGCTATCTCAAAATTTTGGATGGATGTGTCTGGGATTGATTGGATGTGTCTGGGAAAATGGTGGGCGTGAGAGGGCCGTTAGTCTTTCTCCAATCACTTTCAACTATTAAAAAAGGCACTAGCCCCTTCAATTTCCAATCAAATGATCCCTTTTGAAGTTTCTACGACAATCATTTCTATAAAAACCTTATAAGCCCCCGGGGGATAACTTACAACCCTTGCCCTGAGGGCTGGGGGGTTGGGGGGATGTCATCCTCAAAGACATAATTTCAAGATCTTTTTACTACGTTGAACAAACTGGCTATCTGAAGATTTTGATTGGATGTGTTTGGGGGAATGGTAAGCGTGAGAGGGGTTAGTTACCGTCCAATCACTTTCAACTATTAAAAAGGGCACTAGCCCTCTCAATTTTCAATTGAATGAGCCCCTTTTGAAGTTTTTATCATAGAATCTCTATCATTTAAAACCTTATATTGGATGTGTTTGGGGGAATGAAGGGGGTGAGGGGGGGGGGGCTAGTTGCACTCAAACCACTTTCGACTATTAAAAAGGGTACTAGCCCTTTGAATTTCCAATCGAATGAGCCTGTTTTGAAGTTTACGACAACGCCTTCTATAAAAACCATATATGCCTCCAGGGCATAACTGAAAAGCCTTGCCCTGAGGGTTGTGGGGGAGTGTCTTCTTCAAAAACAAATTTTCTATCTGGAAATCAACTACGCTGAACAAAATGTCTATCTCAAAATTTTGATTGGATGAGTTTGGGGGAATGATGGGCGTGGGGGAGGGGACTAGTTGCCCTCCAATCACTTTCGACTATTAAAAAGGGTACTAGCACTTTGAATTTCCAATAGAATGAGCCTGTTTTGTAGTTTCTACGACATCGCCTTCTCTAAAAACCTTATATGCCCCAATGGCATAACTTAAAATCCTTGCCGTGAGGGTTCTGTCGGGGTTTCCTCCTCAAAAATATATTTTCTATCTGGAGATCAACTATGCTGAACCAAATGGCTATGTAATAATTTTGAGTGGATGTGTTTGAGGGATTAATGGGCGTGGGGGGGGGGGGGCTAGTTGCCCTCCTATCACTTTCGACTATTAAAAAGGGTACTAGCCCTTTGAATTTCCAATCGAATAATCCTGTTTTGAATTTTCTACGACAACGCCTTCTATAAAAACCTTATATGCCCCCAGAGCATAACTTAAAACCCTTGCCCTGAGGGTTGTGGGGAGTGTCCTCCTCGAAAACATATTTTCTATCCGGAAATCAAGTACGCTGAAAAAAATGGCTATCTAAAAATTTTTATTGGATGTGTTTGGGGGAATGATGGGCGTGGGGGGGGGGTTAGTTGCCCTCTAATCACTTTCGACTATTTGAAAGGGGTAGTAGCCCTTTGAATTTCCAATCGAATGAGCCTTTCTTGAAGTTTCTACGACAACGCCCTCTATAAAAACCTTTTATTCCTCCAGGGCATAACTTAAAACCCTTGCCCCGAGGGTTGTAGGGAAGTGTCCTACTCAAAAACATACTTTTTATCTGGAAATCAACTACGCTCTTCATAATCGCTATCTCAAAATTTTGATTGGATGTGTTTGGGGGAATGATGGGCGTGAGGGGTGGCTAGTTGCCCTCCAATCACTTTCGACTATTAAAAAGGGCACTAGCCCTTTGAATTTCCAATCGAATCAGCCTTTTTTGAAGTTTCTACGACAACGCCTTCTATAAAAACCTTATATGCCCTCAGGGCATAAATTAAAACCCTTGCCCCGAGGGTTGTAGGGGAGTGTCCTCCTCAAAAAGATATTTTCTATCTGTAAATCAACTACGCTAAACAAAATGGCTATCTCAAAAATTTTGATTGGATGTGTTTGGGGGAATGATGGGCGTGGGGGGGCTAGTTGCCCTCCAATCACTTTTAACTATTAATAAGGGCACTAGCCCTTTTAATTTCCAATCGAATGAGCCTATTCTGATGATTCTACGACAACACCTTCTATAAAAACCTTATATGCCCCCAGGGTATAACTTAAAACCCTTGCCCAGAGGGTTGTGGGGGAGTGTCCTCTTCAAAAACAAATTTTCTATCTGGAAATCAACTACGCTGAACAAAGTGGCTATCTCAAACTTTTGCTTGGATGTGTTTGGGGAAATGATGGGCTTGGGGGGGCTAGTTGCCCTCCAATCACTTTCGACTCTTAAAAAGGCACTAGCCTATTGAATTTCCCATCGAATGATCCTGTTTTGAAGTTTCTAAGACAACGCCGTCTATAAAAACCTTATATGCCCCCAGGGCACAACTTTAAACACTTGCCCCGAGGGTTGTGGGGGAGTGTCCTCCTCAAAAGATATTTCTATGTGGAAATCTACTACGCTAAACAAAATGGCTATCTCAAACTTTTGATTGGACGTATTTGGGGGCATGATGGGCGTGGGGGGGGGTAGTTGCCCTCCAATCACTTTCGAATATTAAAAAGGGCACTAGCCACTCCAACTTCCAATCGAATGAGCTCTTTTCGAAGTTTCTGCGACGACTCCTTCGATACGAAGTGCCTAGGTATGGAGAAAAAACAAAAAAACAACACATTGCGCCCACATCGTTCTTTACTTATGCAGCGCTAGCGCGCTGCCTATGACTAGCCTCTCGTTAGCTTATCGGACTATTGACATATTTTATATCCCCTGTCAATTTTTACTAAAATTGCTTTGGGAGTTCCCTGGTGTGCTTGAAAAATTTGCTGATGGGCTCTTTGCCTTTGAGACGGTCAGCTGACGCTGAGAGTAACAAAATGATTTTTAAGGTATCAAATGGCCTTAAACGGAAAACTAATAAAAGGCTGAACTCCTCGGAAGTATTCCTTTCAAAATGTTTTGCTGCTAGAACGAAGGTGAGGAAATATACGATGATGTTGCTCAAAATGTAATGTTTCTTGAAATAAGATGGAAACAAGCAAATACATTATTCAAAATACCATATGTAATATATTACATTCGCATTTCAAGATAAACTATCCTGCTTCCTGGAAATTCAAGGAATTTTATTTTGGGATAACCAAGGTAAGTTTCACTTCTTGGAAGATTTGAGACATGTCCAGGATGTCAAGGAAATATGATGCATGATGACAACTTTCGAAATTATTTTAAAGCGTATGCTTGATTTTTGCACACAGTATAGTAAACCTCTTTTCCTTCCTTTTCAAAGCATTCCTCCTGTAAAAAGTAATGGGTGTCAAAATCGAGGAAAAATTAGGAAGAAAAACAAAATAATAAAGAAACCGGGGCACACTTTTCTGAAGAAAAAAATGTTGCACTACGAGTATTTTCCAAAAACGTGTAAGAAGTATTTCTTCTTTTGGTTAAGGTTGAAGCAATAATGTAAGTTTCTGAAGGTACTCAAAATTATTAGTTGTCTAAAAAGCTTACAAACTTGGGCGTTTCACTTTAACAAAATTTAGCTAATTTGGAATATCAAAATTAAAAAATAGAATGTCGTTGAAGGAATTTAATTCAGGAATGCTGGTCTCATCAATTCCAGTTCTTGGAAGATCAAGACCCATACATCTAAGCTGGAAACATATTCTTTACCTTTTTTAGGAAAGAACTTTACCTGTTGTTCTTTGAGGAAAATTTATGTGTATTGAGGACTCTATAATTGTTTCTTAGCTCACGCTCATTTTCTCACACAGAAGACTAAGTCATCTTGCAGAAATTTCATTGAAATAGGTGACTACAATATACAAGGCACTTAAACCCACAGTTAAAAAAGAATAGCTTAAGCTGGTGTTTTGAAACCGGGATTTCTGATAATATTTTCCACAAAGGTACAAGAGCTGTATAATATTTTGCTAAGATACCGAAGAGATAATATTAAGTTCTGTAAGTGTTCGACGTTATCTCGTTTCTAAAATGTTCATTTCCGAAGCTACGGTAGTATATCAGACAAGATGTAGCACATTTTCGAAAAAGAATAGTCACTCCAGGAATCTTATTTTGCGAAACTTAGTGTATAATTATTTACTGGAAATGTATAAGAGAGGCAAAATATAGATATCACGGTCTTGGTGAGGTATTTCTGGGTGGAGTGTCCCCAGATAGTTCCCCCTACACCCCGCAGACCCCCCCCCCCTCCATGCCAAAAATTCCCTCTGGGGAAAGCCCCCCATGGAAAATGCACCCATACGCAAATTTAAGCAGCAAAGTACAAAATAAGTACCTTAAATTGTCGATCGGCTGTCCTAAGGAGTAGCAAAAGAACCAGATGCCAAAAATGGTTCTTGGACTGGGGCTGGTTGGTCTCCAATCACTTTCGAATTTAAAAATTGGACTAGAACCCTCAGTTTCCGGTCGAATGAGCATCCTCTAAAGTTTCTGCAGCCACGAACGTGAAGTTAGGGATGAGGAGGGGGACAACCCCCTTAACGGACAAAGTACTGCTCGTTATGGGGTTTAATGTTACCCCCTTAATGGACAGTTCTGCTCTTCATGGGGTTTAATGTTTACTTTCATAATAACGACGTAGACCAGAAATATTCCTGGAAGTCAGGAGGGATTATATGTCATTTCCTATCTTCACCCCCCTTGCTTATTACCAATTCTGTATTTGTATGAAGACTCAATGAGAATTAGGATGTTTCTACATTAAAATGCACCCTCTGAGGCATCTATCCTCCTCCCTAACTAAAAACCGATCTGAGAACCCTAGGATGGAGGTTTGAAGCTGTAATCTACAAAATTTGAAATTTTGTATTTTTGCCAAAAAAAGATTACGGGTATTTGTTGTTTGTTGTTTTTTTCCCAGTGGAAGATCGTATCGAGCCAAGAATCCTTGAAGACAGAAAGAGCGCTCATTCGTACAAAAGTTAGAGGTTTTAGGGCCCTTTTAATGGACCAAACAGATCGGAGGACAACTAAACCTCTTCCCACGCCCCTTTTTCCCCCAAGGACCATTCGGTTGGAATTATGAGATAGCCATTTGGTTTAGTGTAATTGGAAGATCAGGTTCAATAAATATGCTTCTTATTAAGTATTTTTTATTAGGAAAGATACGGACATTTTTCGCGGGGGGGGGGGGATTTTCACGAGGAGAATTTTCAGTTGGGAGAGATTATTCTGGATTCATATACATAATTCTTTTTATTTGTCTTCTTTCTCTTTGGATGTGCAATTCTGTAGATGGAGATAAAGTTACGGGGGGCTTGTCAGGGCAAAATATTCAGCAGAGAGGGAATTTCTCACGGGGGAGCTTTCTGAGGACCCTAGCACCAATTCAGGGTTCTATACGAATTTTACCTTTATACGGTCCCTAAGACATTTGCTTATTGAGTGGAGACAATTTCAATTTGTACAATTTAGTTTAGTTGAAAAAATCTCTTTTTCCTGAGAACTGCATGGAATTTTGCAAACTTTGGAGATGCGCTTCCTTCCAGCTACAAGACCCCCACTTTGGATAAAAGGCTTGAATTCTTATTTTTCACCATTTCAAGTTTTTGGCCGTTGCTCTTGAGAAAAAAAAACTGCATAAGCAATAAGGCTACCCCGCAAATTGATTGGTCATGGCTGTCTTCAGGATTTGAACAGGCCTGAGTCAATTGTGATGGCTAACCCTCTGACAAGGTGTCTTTTACATGGTTACAATTCATCAAAATAAGCCTAAAACCAAACTGACCTCTCGTCGACGATCTTTGGCACGCCTACGGACAATCCATTAGGACTTATTTACGGTAGCAAACTGCAACATACGAGGTCTTAAAACTAAATTTGACTTATTCCTGTATTTGATAAACTCTGCCAAACTATCTATTATGCTTATTACTAAGACCAATCTCCACCTCGATATACAGAGCAGTGAGGTTGCCATACAGGAGGGCACGCTCCTCTGACGAGACCGAGTACGCACTGACGGTGCGAAATATGAATCAGAAGGTATTTCTATTTATATACAGAGCCATATACCATACTCATGTCTGAAGCTCCCAAGCTCAGTTGGCGAAGTAGCTCTGTGGGTTAGGGCGACCCTTCCAAATAAGTATGTGACCGTTAGGACTTTTGTACATTCCCTAACCTACCAACTCAGTAGCTACCTTGAAACCTCACTTGATTACATTCGGGGAAATACCCTAAGTCTGCCATCATCCTTCATGGAGATTTCAACGTCCATCATAGCATATGGCTCCGTAGCAAAACACTGATAAGGAGGAGTCAGACTTGTATGATCTTTCTCTTTCGTATGGGCTTTAACAACTGGTTGAGTTTGATACCTACCATGGCTCAAACGGATCATCTTGTCTTGATCTATTCCTTACTGGTCACCCAAATTCCTTAATATTGACCCTCATGCCTTCAAAAGTGACCACGTTGCCGTCATTGTGTTCGAAAATCTTCATATTCCTCCTCCTATAAAGTGCGAGCGATAAATCTGGCAATACAAAAGAGATGATTGGGATGGCTTATGAAACGCACTTGCTTCTCAGCAATCGAGAGCCTTCTTCTTGAAGGGCCCGAGAAAGCTGCAGAAAATTACTAGCAGGCCATTGTCGACTGTATCGCAAGCTAAATCCCATTGAAATGGATCCAGGTATCCAGCAAGCTCAAACCTTGGTTCAACGTCCACTGCAAAAAGACTATCCGAGGATAACAAAAGGCACACAAGCGATGGCTATTCTCAAAGAGCGAAAAGGACAGATTTGATTTCATAAAATCCTGTAAAGACGCAGTTCGCACAATTCTGCAATCACAGTTTTAGTTCAAATAGAAATTCGCAACGAAGCTCAAAAGTGTCTCTACTAAGAGCTGGGGGCGAATTGTCAAAGAAGCTTCATTGTTATCTAAAGGAACTTCAATTCCTTCCCTAAAAATAGACGACGGGACTACTGTTTAAGGGCCACAGGCAAAGACCGAAGCTCTTGCCAAGGCGTTTGCCGAATTCTCAAGTCTATGGAAACCTGCCTATTTCATTCTTATACCTAAGTCAAATGGCGATTCAATGAGCGTGCGTTCATACTGGCCTATCAGCCTACTCTCCGGCATTGGGAGAGTTTACGAAAAGGTTTCAAATCATTCGCTTTATCAGTACCTGGAGTCAAACGATATTTTAGGTCATCGCCATTATGGATTCCGCCGGAATCGTTCAACGCTTGACAGCTTAATGGCCCAACACCAGGAGTGGATCAAACTTCTGGCAAAAGGATATGACATCAGGTTATCGTCATCTGACATTGCTAAAGCTTTCCACAGAGTATGGCATCGTGGCTTACTGAAAAATCTTTACGTGTTTGGTGTCAGAGGACGCGTGTTAAAGGTGATTGAAAGTTCTCTTTCGAATATTTAATAAAGGCAGGCGTTCACCAGGTTAGTATATTGGACCTGCGCTTTTCATTCTTTACATAAGTAACATGGTAGATAATCTTGCGAGCCCTTTGCTTCACTTTGTTGATGACACCATGACACATGTAATCATCCCAAAACTTGAAGACCCGATCAAAGCCTCCGTGTCGCTACATACGAATCTCGAAAAGTAGTCCGATGCCTGGATGGTCAGTTTCAATGCATCAAAGACAAAAGAACTGACGATCTCACGATCAAAAGTGCATCGCATATACCCCAAATTCATCTTCATAAACGAAGCTACAAAGAAAGTCGACGAGCATCGCCTCCTTGGAATCCACTTGTCCACAGATTTCTCTTGAAAATAACACCTCGGTTTGGTGAGCACCTCCTGTACAAGAAACCTGGGGTAACCCTATGCTGCAAAAACCTTCTAACGCTGAGCTCGGTCATCCCGCTTTACAAGTCTTGCATCAGACCATTCGCCAAGTATGTATACCCGCTGTTTGCTGGTGCTCCAAAAAGATTGTAATTTGTAAATAATGAAATTTTTAGTGAAGATAGATAATAATAGATAGATAGTTTTGGCATTCTTCTCATTTATTGAATCTTTGAACCAGATTGAATAAGCTGGTAAAATCGTGTTTGGGTCTCCGTTTTACTGGCTCATTTTCTACATAGACACCAACAATGTTGATGATATCCAGTAATTACATCGGTTTAGAATGCTGAAAGAACGGGTGAAAACTTAAGCACTCGGTAGCAACTACACGTCAGTTGAAACTCATTCACTGACAAATAGTTGGGGAACATGCAAGAGTAATATCAAAGGTTTGTTTGATTATTAGTTTTTTGGCGCAAAACAATGAAGAACTAAATTTTAATTTTAAGAACTAAATTAAAATTCTACCATACGTACCCCAGTTGTCAAAAGGGCGTATCTACAATATCTCGGAATGGCTAAGGTCTTGAAGTTGAAACATTCAACGAATGTTGGGGAGGGGGTGGTGTTGAACCAAATCAAGCTACTCTATATGTATCCAAGTTGTAAAGAGGGCGTATCTGCAAATCTATGGATTCTGACGAATAAGATTCGGGTCTTCAGGGTCATTCGTATTTAGAAAAAAAAAAAAAAGTTTGAATTTCTCTCCAAGATCTTATCATCAAAAGTGTTTACCAACCCAGATTCGAATTTTGGCCGTGAGCCATTCCTGAAATTTTCTTTCACATTTCAAGGATTTTTCAAATTCACTAAAAGTCCGTGTGCTTACTTAAATTAAAAAAAACAACAACAAAAGACAAAGATCCATTTTAATCCAGCGAAGAAGGAATTTATGTATTAGCAATATATCCCTACCCCATTAAAGGTTACCTCCTTCTTATTTGAACAGAAGTTAGAAACTCCTTCACGGTTGAGCTGTACAACCGTTCTGCTGGCGCACAATTCAACAGATATGAGTGTTAGATCAGAAAATTGAAAACTTGCTGCCATGCTTGTATAGAATTCTGAAGTGACGGGGGACCCAACTGAACACCCCCTCCCCCCCACCCACCTATGGAAGGTTCAATATGTATAGAAATGAAAATGTATGAATTTTGAAAAAAAATATTACTGTGTTTCGTTCAGAGAAGGAAGCTTCTTGCAAAATTACCCTAATTTTACTTGACTTACTCAAATGCCCTTCAACAAATCTATATTATGTGTAAAGCGAGTAAATTATGTGTTGTGCCAGTAATTACCAAATCGTCATTATTAATTATTTATTTAAGTTTTGGTGTTTTGCCAGTATTCCTTTATGCGCAAGGGAAACGGGTTATTGCGATCTTTTCATTAGTATTCTTCGTTAGTCAGCTGACTTTTGTAAAGGGAATCATTGACAATTTGACTTGTACCGTTTCCCTTAAGGCTTCATTGTTTTTTGGAAATACGAAGTAAGTTGAATTTCTCTAAAAGGGTTTATGATCAAGAGTTTCTCCCCTAGCAATCTGTCCGAACAAGGGATACATCCTTTTTATTTGTGAAGAAGTTAGAAACTCGTCCATCATTGGGCTGTACAACCGCTCTGACTGTTCTCTTCAGCAGATACGATGCAACAGACTACGAAAAGTCGCCGAATTGCAAGATTGATCCCAGGTTTGGGTCGACGCCCACACACACGGAAGTTTGAATATGTATAGAAATGACAAAGACACAAATTTTGAATGAAAAGGATTTTTGCGCTTCTTGCGTTTACTTCAGTGAAGAAAATATGCACTAAAATTGCCGCAATTTTATCTAACTTACACCCAGGGGCGGATCCAGGATTTTTCTAGGGGGGGGGGGGCGCAAAATAGGTTGATCCAATAAACTTGCGTTAGGAGCAAGTTTAATTAACACAAACTTGCGTTAATTAAGTAAATTACACTACTTCAGACTAAGTTAGGGGGGTGCCCCTCCCCTCCTGGATCCGCCACTGCATACACCACACCCTATCAACCAATCTGTAGTCCATTATGTGCTAAATCAGTTATTACTAATTCATATTGATTAATTATTGGTATTTTGCCAGTATTCCGTATGAGCAACGAATACGGGTAATCGCATTTTTTTCATCAGTACTCTTTATTTGTAAGTTAAGTTTCGTGAAGGGACTAAGTCGTTGCAGTTCTGACCAACAAGGATTTGGACTTGGCTTCCTTTGCATATAATAACTAAGTTTAATTGTCCTAATATGGCTTCCGATCAAAAAGCTTTAAGTTAAGTGGATTCTTGTTTTGGCTGTGAAGTATTTCCTAAAATTGTCACTCACCTAGCACGAGGATTTCCCGATTGGCGAGAAGTTTAAGTAGAGGAGGGGGTGCTACTCCGATCAGGGCTCCTTATATGGGCATAGAACCACGTGGTTTATGGTTTTTGTCAGTGAGAATTAAAAACAGGAACTTTCTCACATTTATGTCTGTTTTTATTGTTTTTGTCAGTGAGAATGAAAAAACAAGAACTTTGTCAAATTTATGTCTGTTTTCTTGGTTTTTGTCAGTGAGAATTTGAAAAAACAGAAATTTTCTCACTTTAATGGATTATTGAGTCTAATGGGAGCAGGTCAATGACACTTCCTTCATGTTATTGCTCTCAGCGAATGTTATGATCTAGAAATATTATTTGTTGTTGATGTTCAAGCCAAATGTTATCAGTTTCCCGGAAACAGTTAGATTACATGGGTCCTTTTCAGCCAATCAGAGGGCTTGTTTACATATTAGCACCGGAGGAAATATAAGGAAAGGATTTTTGCTATAGTTTTATTAGTCTGTGAATAGAATTCAAAGAGAATAGTTTGTTTGGATATATATTTGTGATGACGAGTGGAATGTTTACCCTCTTAGAAGTTGATAGTGGAGTTGATGGTAATAATACAAGAGCACCAAACATTGCGGTGGAAATCACGAAAGGATCGCGGCTTTGTCTGGAATGGGATGAAGTATATGCAAGATATGTGATATCCTTAAGCCAATTTAAAATGGAAGATCAATTATGTTTCGCCGCTAAAGTTGATATAGCCCATGTGAATAGACTTCAATGTGCTTTAAGTTCATTGGTGAAACATATCGAAGACAATAAACTCTATCGCTAATCGTACATGCATAGTATTATTGATGTAATTATTCAATAAAATTGTTTCGAAAATGTCCCCTTTCTTTTCTGGTTAGGACTAACGAATCAGGGTCAGTCTAGAGTCAGCAGTCAGAGGGGAAGGACTGAAAAATTAATAAATTTAAGAAAGAGAGAATTAGTTCGACTCTAACGCCCTTGGAAAACATAGTATTTCTGAAGGCGATATTTTGCGCTATCTCTCCATCATAAGACGGTTACTCAGGAAAAACAAGGAATTGAAATGAACACAGTTCCCCACACAGTGTATTCTAGTAAAACGCTTTTAAAATGCGGCTCCAAAGCTCATGCTCAATTTATTGATATATTAATTGGAACAAAGCGGAATCATATTTTGGATATACTTTTGAAATCATTGGATTCAATGTAGATGGCTCCTCCTTTGAAAGAGGTAACGTCACAAAGTTACTCCTCTCCCCTTTCCTCCACTTTGAATTTATCGAGCGAGGACAATCAGTTTCGTTTTAGCTGTGAGAGAGTTGACATCGGAAACCAAAAAAAGTAAAATATATGTCCATTGTGCTTGTACACTCTTGGCAGTTGGACTCAATGTGAGAATTGTACAATTATTGATGACTAGTGAAAAGTGTAAATTATGTAATCCTTGTAAATTACATAGAGGCTATTCAGTACAAATTAAAGGATGTAATTCATGTCTTGAAGAGGTGTGTGACTCTCATCCTAGAGGGCACCTGTGCTCCAATTGTCACAATGATAAATGTGATCAGTGGGAGAATACTTACCCCGCTATGATTGGAAAGAGTCCTAAACATGAGTTTAGTTTATTTCTGCGAAATTGGTATCGTTGGATATTTAAATTATTCTGGGAAGACGAATCTGGTCTAAGATTCAACTGTTGGGTCAACAATACAATTGGGTTTCTAAGTCACTGCTGTGACGACACTTTCTATTATGAATATAAGTCAAGTGGTTTTTAGATGGCAGTCACCGAATGTGATTCATCACTTGAAAACACAGTATGTGATATTGCCTCAAATAGACAGATTCCTGAATTTCATAATATGAATGCAAATAGTATCATTGACTATACAAAGAGATATGACAAGAGTGAAGTTACATTGTACTGCAGAAAATGTGACCCTGACTTTGCCGTCAATCAAGATCAATATACAGTGAATCCAGATGATTTACCAGCATTAGTGGTTCACGACACTTGCCTATACACCGATGAAGAAATCTAAAAGTGAAGATTTAAAGACATTGTTGTATATATACATTTTATTAATAAACAAATTCACAAACATTCTTTAAGCACTTTACACTTAGGGCACTGAAATCAATATTAAATACACTTGTAAGTATATTTTCCACTAGAAAGTCGTTCAGACATGGATTGTCTCCATAAATGTGGAGAAACTGCTTTTAAGTATATCCACGACATCGGAACACAAAATATAGTAGTGCATGGAAGCCACAGCTTTTAGTCGTTAGATCCTGCGCCCTCTTTCGATTTTGAATAAAAGTTTTCTCTCTGCTCTCAATATAATTACGGATGTGAGGCGTTTAGAATGTGTAGGGAATTCCAAGAGAATCAAAAAACTCAATCGTCTTCTTGGTTTGATAGATGCACAACCAAGGACCCGTTAGAATAGTCAACCGACTGTTATTAACAATAATCTAGGTATTGTTCGCAATTTTAATTTTTCCAAGATAGTCTGAGGGTAGACAATAGGATTTCTACTGGGACATGTAGGGGTCCATATTAAATACATCGATTTTTTGACTGGTGTTCATGGCGCCAAGTCTAGTAGAACACTGCCTTCGGGAGTGATTTCCCAATAGGTTTCATATTGATTTAGTGAGATTAGTGCAATACTCTCAGCCAATGGGTTGGCAAATGTACACTCTAAACGCACAGTCCCCGTACGTACTATACTCATATCCTGTGTACCAGACAAATTCAATACAATGATACCATGTGTTTTAGCAAACATATCTTCGGTTATACCATTTTCAAATAGTTGAAAATCATGATCTAGGGTTTGCATGGTCAACTCAAACAATGTTCAATAGGATTTATCAAAGGATAGATTGTAGAGTGGGACGCCGTTTACTTTGCAGACAAAAGATGAAAGTCAAAAAATCTCGAATGTATGTGGATATTCAGTCCACGATCCTATTGCACTGGCGCTCTTTACAAATGCCAATGCAAGTTTCAAGGGGATTTCGCCACCGATAAAGGATGAATCGGTGAAGGTGCGTGACCCCATGGCAATATGACGGTGATTGATGATTGTATGAGGAACAAGTAGTTTAATATTATTTCAATCGACTCTCAGTTTTTCTACTGCCAAAGCAACGGAACTCTTATCCTGCTGTTTGCGTACATGAAGTAGTGCTGAGGTAAGGGAGAAACTTAGATCGGGATTGGCAGCAAGTTCTTTTATCAATATAAAATTGGATGGTGCAAGCTTCAATTTTATATCCACTTAAACATCGGGTGGCAACCATTGGGGTATATTAAATATTTCATGGTATATTTTTCCAACTAGATGTAATTCACTAGTTGTAGCGTTTTTAAGCGCATCTGTAGTATCAGTATTAGTAATATATTCATATCCCTTGGAGGTGCCTCTCAATTCCTTGTATGACCTGGGTGTCATCAACAAGAATTGCATATAGCCTGCATAGTTTGAGAGAGGGTTGCTTGTGCTCACCAACGTGCCATTGATGTAGACACTAATTTGACGAAATAAATTATGTAGTATACAATTTTCATAGGATATCCCATCGGCTCGAACTGGCACTGTATTATCGGATTTCCGGACTTTCATTTGTAAATCTATAAATGTTGAAGACATGTCCCTAAAGTAGTCTTCATTGGAATAAATTTGAAAGTGGATATTATCAGAGAGGGGTTGTAGTGGATAAAATTGTTCATAGTATCCATGCTTGACACTCACATCAACATTTTAAGCATTGAATAGATTCAATGAGGCGGTAATTGAAGGTTGAGAATCCTTATGTGGTAGGTAGGACATCTTAAGTGAAGAAATCTAGTTTCGATCTAACAATTTTCTTCCTTGGCCTTCTGTTTACACTACGTGTCGGCTTTT
Source organism: Artemia sp. Qi Xiang Cuo (assembly GCF_049724085.1). Lineage (NCBI taxonomy): Eukaryota > Metazoa > Arthropoda > Branchiopoda > Anostraca > Artemiidae > Artemia > Artemia sp. Qi Xiang Cuo. Next base: position 41,154,444 of record NC_142810.1, read on the forward strand.
TCCTTCTTTTCTTTGACAAGAGGGATGATGTCTTTCGTTTCCGACCTGAGTAGAGACTGATGAGTGATGCATTGTTTCTTGACCTTTTTAACCTTTACCATTTTGTTTTAATTTCTCGCCAAGAGTTCGCGCACTGGACCTAAGATTTTCCTTAGCACTTTTTTTAAAATCCTTGCCAGAGCCCCAATCGTATAGCGTAGAGGATGCAAAATCTGTCGCAGCCGGTACAAGATATTTTCTAGCCAGTGGTAGTGAAGAGCGAAACAGCTTAGCAAACCAACTGCCAAGACCATAGCCAGACATTGACGAGCGACCTTTGTAATACTCCATTCCATTGCCCTGTTGTCTTGGGCCAAGAGTATTAACATAGCAGTCAATATCAGGACAAGTGAATACCACTTTTCTATTAGACATCTTGCTGTTGAACGATGGGGCGAAAATGGCATGTAATCACAGCCAAACCTTTCGAAATGGCTATGGGATCACCCAATTCAGTTCTTAGTGTTAACTGACAGAGTTCCAAATAGGAAGTGTTTACGGGAATATACTGAAGATGCTTTATATTGTAGTGGTGAATATGTTCTTGATTGGTTTTTCGTTCAAGAACTCGTACGAGGGGAACATTTGAATTACCAACCCGTGATGTTTCCATAAATGAGGCGTAAAAAAATATACAAGTGTCTGTGGAGAAAGCAGGCGGGTAGTGAGCGAATATGAAATTAGTGTTTCCGGCACTTTTACCATTGATTATATTGAGTTTAAAGCCAAGAACGTCCTTTAGTTTATCATTGAGAATAACCTTTTAACTGGCAATAGGTGAAGTAATGTAGATCTTATCCTCCTCCTTTGAATAGTTGAAATGAAAGGTTCCTTTTTTACGACCTGAAATTCTTTTATTAATAGAACGACATAAATCATTCATACAGGTGAGTTCCTCGTAGGGTAATTCAATATATGGATAATTCATCCAATTGATTTTTTGAATTTGTTCTTGATCACCTGGTGGTGGCGGCCAATCATAGGGTATAATTTTTATTTCATATTTACGATCTTTTCTCAGGATGTCGTAGGTATTTTTAAGAATACAGTCGACAAGAGCCACTTCATACTTTGCGTCGAATTTGATGGTGGGGGAGAGTTTCGTCCAAAAATCACTTGTTTAATTCAAGTCATTGTAGAGAGGATCAGAAACATTGGGCATGAAAGTCACATAGAAATCATTGGGCATTGTCAATATCTTGAGCAATGACCCAAGAACCAAAATCAGCGTTGTATGCTAGCCAGCGAACAAGCAACTGTTTGCTGCCTCTACGAGTACGACTCTTTAAAATCTTTTCAATTTGATAAATTTCACTAGTGTTTCTAACTTTTTGCAGTTCATATTCATAAAAACCGCCGAGAATCTCATCATCTTTGGTGTCTCGCAGTCGATATGTCGTGGGCTCGGTGTCCGGGATTTTGGACACTAAAAAGTTCAGTGCTCCATAAATAATTCCCCTTTTCAAAAATATTGGTGGTTCTATTAGTTCGAACAGTATCACCAACATTGCATTTTTTCTTCTTTTTCTTCTCATTGCCATTGGAGTATTGCTTTAGAAAAGCATCAAATGTATTTTCACTGTAATGAACATCTCGAGGGCTAGAGTTGGATAGAGATCGATGATATCGATGGTTGTATATCTGCATGATTTTATCTAAATCATGAATAAAAGCAGATGTATTTTCAGTGTACAATATCTTGAAATTAATAGACGAATCATTCTTATTAATCGTTCAGCCAATGTAGCCTTTATCGGGCTGTGACTATGATATAGTGTTGTATTATATTTCAATAGAACCTTTTGCACATGTGGGTTAACAAGTTCACTGTCACGATCTGATTGAATTTTTCTATACGAATCCTGTTCAAGAATACTTTCAATGACCCGAGCATCTTCAACACCACTCTTTGATCGCAGCGGAATGGCAAAGGCATAACGACTAAAGATACTGATTGCCATTAGAATATATTTGTAGGGTGTATTGTGACGCCGTTGAACTGGGTCTAAAATTAAAAGATACGTTTGCATTATATTCAGAGGGAAATGGGTTTTAATTTGTTAATATTGTGTACTGCAAAGCACGTGATTCCGATGTAGCGTTTACCTTGATTCATTCTTTAGACAATCTTTTGCATTTTTCAATGTGGTGCTTGAGACAGCTTTAGAAAGCGTTTTGAGAGAACTTAAGCTTCCCGCTTCACCGACATTTTCATAGACAACTTTCAGAACTTCATCCATTTTGAACGTAAACACGTAGTGTAATGTCCACTCCCCTTTTGCACACTGGAGGGTGAATCAATTCGTCTTCGCTTTTGACTAGCAGCCACAGGTGTTGTAAAATCAGTAGTGCTAGTATTTTCAAATATTGAATCTTCTTCTTCTTTTTTAAATAGTGTTGACGTTGTTGGTGGACTATATTCTCTTAGTTTCTTAAGAATTTGCTTATTGCCAATAAGACTTTTGGGAAAGTTTGATACACTTAGAAAGGTGTATAGACTATCGTCAAAGGATAAAAGTCCTTAATTCCAAATTAAATCAACTAGATTATAACTTTTTCCCTGAATTATAATTCGTTTCCCTGTGCTCTCGACTTGAACTTGATCACCAGTTTCCAACACGAGATAAGATAATACTCTTTTACTCTGTTCTTGATAGGTCAGTGGCAATAGATTTCCAATTTTCAATACAATCGAATTCAAGTCCTTCTCCTTTGATTGTGCAGAATCTTGACGAGATGTTTCCTATTTAGAGGGATTCGTGAAGTGTCTCTCACGATACGGTTTATGCTTGTTCACACGATGGAATGCATCTTGAAGTAAAAGCAGTTTTTTATCATCGGCAATATTCTCACCACTAATGAATTTGCTTAGATTGTCTTCCAAATAATCGACGGGCGAGAGGAAAAGTTCAAATGGTGTCAATTTATAGGGTTTTGCCATTCTCAAGAGAAAACTGTTTACAAGTCCTGCGATTATTGGCAATAAAAGGGTGAAAAAGCTACCGCCTGCTTGAAGGAGTTGTTTTCTTTTTATTACTTTTACCGTGTTTTTAAAATCCAAGGTACGCACAGTTGACCGCTGTTTCTTTGTATGTTGTCTAAAACCGTCTGGCAGTTGAACATTGCCCGCAGTTAAATTTAAACATAGTTCAGATATTAGATTAATTAAATCATTGTCAACACCATGTTTGAGTATAGCTTTTCTAAGCAAGGGTTTTGAAGTGCTTAAAACGGAAAATAAATGCCGTTGTTCGTGTATTTTCTTCAATGTCATAATGGCAACTAATAACCTTTTCTACTGTTCACCGGAAGATATACTGTAATTTCATTGTCGAAAATGTCGGTGACTACACGTAGATCCTCGGGCGTGCTCTGATTAAGATCCAGCAAAATGTAACCGTTGGGATTTGCTAGTCGCCTGTGTGTACGCTGACAACAGAAGTTTAGGGGCGCCGGGTTATATCTTTTTATTGAGATTTATGTGTGCGATAGAAACCCGCACGACTCGATATGTAATATAGATGGTGCAATTCAACGCAAGGGTTCGCATACATTTGCTCTGATGAAACAGATTGTGTAGAACTAGGGTTATGGAAATGTGTTCTTGATGAGATCGGACAGTGAACAATTGCAGCATTTCCTGTGAGAACTGTTCAATGGATTCAGCCAAATCATCAATAATCAGCCACGAGTTCGGTTCAATACAATTGAAAACATCAAGTCCTCGTATGAATTGTATTGGTATGGTTGTGGCAATAGCTTTTATTTTATCATAGGACTCCTGCCAAATACTATAGCAATAGTAGATTTTTTTCGGTTTTTCCAAAAACATTTTATCGCAATTTTGAATTATTTTAGCTAAAAGTGTTGTTTTCCCCAACATTGAGGGCCCACACAGAAACGATCTGAAGGGTGTTTTAAATTGATACATGCTGTTGACAACAGTCGGACTACAACTAACTGTAAACCATATGTTTCCAATGAATAAGTAGTAATTTTCCCATAGATCTATCTATTCAAGAACAACAAAAACAAAATTTCATGGCAGCATTTATTACAACAATATGAAAACAAATATTTGTTCAACATGAACAATTGGTCAACATGAAAACTCTATTTGTTCAACATGAACAATGATGGCACTTTTTGTCTTTAAACACTTTTGTCCATCTAAAGCACTTTTTGTACAACACTTTTTGCACTACACTTTTGTCCATCTATAGCACTTTTTTCTACAACACTTTTTATAAAACACCTTTGTCCATCTACAGCACTTTTTGTACAACACTTTTCTATACAACAGAAAACACTTTTTCTACAACAACAAAATACACTTGGAACTAGCACAGTTGAACATTACAGTGATTGGTGGCCCCCCCCAACCCCCGGGAGCCGGCCGCGGGAAGCGTCCCCCAACCCACCGGGAACCGTGATGAAAAAACAATAGTTGTCGTCACTACTGGTTACTGGTTGGGTTAGTTGGGTTAGTGGTGGCGGTTAGGTGATTAGTTAGGTTAATTTATCCAGACCAAACTGATTGCGATAGTTTACGCAGTCAACTCTGTCTGAAATACGGCAGTGGCCATGAAGCAAAACGCTTACACCATTCTCAAGCACATAGACCTTGTCAGATATACATGACATTGCATTCTTTTCCACTCTCACAGTATAATTTCTATACTGTAGAGAGCGAATTGCAAGCACTTGTGCTCTTGGCACTAGGCTACTTTCTACACAGTCTCCGTACACGCTCATGTTGAAATTGCTCTGTACAAAATGTGTAGGCACCCCTTTACACGCCTTCTTTTCATCCCCACGCTGAGTTTCAATGCACTACAATATGGGACTCGGGAACACCCCCCTGGATATCAAATAACTCCCCGTATCTGATTTTAATATAAATAGTTGGCTGGGGGCTTGACGTGTCACCAACTCAGGGTAGTGTGATTGATTCACGTTGGTGAAATCCATTCGCGAGCTGATATGTTCCCCCTTTTCTAAATCACCCAATAAATCTTCATTCCCATTTACCTTTAACAGCAGAGAATCTGTATCCCCATAGTAAACTTGAACCTCCCCCTCCCGTGGCCATTGCACCTTGCACACAGTGTAAAAGAACGACAACATGAGCTTTTTTGAAATTTCTAGCACTGAACTGCTTCCTGCTATATTCATGTTCAGTACCACATTTCGCTTTTTCCTGTGTAGAAGAACCATGCCAGCCTCTATGCTCGTGAACGATGTAAAATTGGGATCGGCAACAATTCGTGCACACTCTAGAGGGTCAGTCATGACGTCACAGCGAGACCTATTACGAACGCTTTCACACATTTTGCCAAACGCTGAATTTAGAATGAGCTTGTACAATTCCTTCTCGACCTTGGAGTTTGCCCTGGAGCGTTTATCGACAAAAGTATCGATAAACGTTTTTAAGTATGGTCGCTGATTGAGCTGTAGGACCATATATATTTGGGTGATTTTGAAACCATTGTTCACCATTCAGCGCAAAAGCACATTATGAACAACAATATTCCCTTTAGGGTCCAAATCAGCAATGAGTTTCTTTTTTGAGGGAGTCCAATGCATCTCCATATCCTCAACCAATGATCGATTGTAGGGGCTCAGCGAGTCCCTGGTCACGGGTCGATTGATACAGGGAAAAACAAAATCTTTGACTGAGTCGTGAAGCGCCAGCGGAATGTGACCGTCAACTTCAAAGAACCATCCTTGTGGCCCGTTGTCCTCGACGGGGGTAATCTCGGGGAAATCACAAGGTTTCTCAATCCATTGATAGTTCCCACAAGACAAAGAGTAGTGGGACATTGCCGAGGGGTACAACGAGTTCATGTCCAGGAACACTGCATTTGACTTTACACCGTTCCTTTTCCGCTCGAATCGGTTGATAAGACGCGATCCCCGTGAAAAACACACCCTCCCCTCATTGAACGCTCTACAAAAAGGTGTTGATCTACGTCGGGGATAAGGCCTAGTTCCTCCCTGCTAAGTTTCAAAATTAAATACCTCAATGAATTGGGTTTAGAAAAATAATATCCTATATCTAGCCCGCAGTCTGAATAGAGCTGGTCTGCGTTATTACAGATTATATCCAGCAGAGTTACAATGCCACAGGCCAATCAGAGTCTACAATAATCCCACCCATTTTACAATCCCCCTTAGACCACACCTTCTTGGCAAAGTCATATTCCTCGGCTGTGCATTCACTGTTGGTTAGTGAATTGTAAAAAGCTTCAATTGGAGGTAGTTTCACCTCGCTTAAGCGAGCGCCAGAACAGTAATAGTCATATGCATATATACCTTTGCAGGTTAATAGGTCATATATTTCACTGTCTGGAAAGTGCTGTTTAAGCAAGGAAAAACTATCAAAATTGTCGCTTTTCTGCACTTGAATCAATTGACTCAATGCCCTGGGGAAAAAACTAAAAGAATCTAAAAACCTGATTTTATTCCAGCACGTATGTCCATTATCCACTACCTGCCATTTCAGTTCGAGAAGCAACAACTTCTCGGCCGATTTGCGGATAATGTTATAGGTAAATGAACTATTTACCCATTGACTATCTACTCCCCCTCCCTCCCTGTGCATACTTGCCAGTGCCGGTAAAATAAATTTTAAGTCATAATTAGAGTTGTGAATAAAAACAAGAATGAAAAACTGCTGGCTAACATTTAAGTTACACGATTGATGCGCAACCACTCTAAAATTACTACCCCCAGATGATATTTGCTGCCACAAGTGATCGTGGTCTCTGACTTTCCCCCGCCCCCCGCGTTTCTCTTTAGTCCCTGTAACCTCCACTTCCAACTCCTCCGTAACCACCTAATCTATTTTTTTTATGGTTAATCGCGTTTCGAGACTCGCCGACAACATCATTGGATAATACATATATCTTAAACGAGAAATAGCACCATTAGCCGTGCCAATTAGTTTAGTCAGCGCCTTGACCATGCACTCGTTCTCATCCAATGTCTCAACTATTTCTAACAACCGCATGGTGTTAGAACTGTCTCTTTGCGCGTGAGCATAGGACACTGCAATAGCCTGGTGTTCTTTGATTCGGTTTGGATATTCGGGATCGTTCACCTCCACCAGCTTAGCTTCACAGTCCAAAAATACTTTGGTGCATTGGAGAAGGGTGTTCTGGAAATTTTTAAAGCGTAGAATGGCCCTATCCCTTGAAACCGTTTCCACTGTCTGGTAGCCATGGTGTCTGCAGTGCCTAATGTGATCCCGTAGTTTTATATCACTACGGAATTGTGACAGGCATGACGGACAGTAGAAACGTGTCCCCCTATGCTTACCATCCCCCAGAACTCTACTAATGTCAGTAATAGGGTTAAAATGGCCAATTGCATTTGGTTCACTAGGTGGTGTGTAAAACAACCAAACCCAGTGCTTAACCAAATCAACTGACGGGCCCCTTACGGGGAAGACCACCCCCTTATTTTTAGAGCGAACCCCATCTTCAAATTCAGTTTCATATTGTACCACAGTAACGCCGATATTTAAATGGCCATTAGTCCTTTCAAAAATGTCAATAGATTTTAGCGTTACTGGGTATTTTCCTTCTAAGCAAGAGAAATCTACAATTGGGAAATTGGACCCGTCCTTCCCATGTACAGCCCAGTGATCTAAATTTGTCTTGGTAGTGTCACGTGCTAGAGGCTCGTATGCTGATGTGAGGAAAGCATACTTGAAACACATTTGATCTGTTTCAAAACAGATCTTCTGGACACCTTGACAACCTCCTAAATCTGGATTATAATTCAAAACTGTACCTGTATCCCTATGCTCCCCTCTTAAAATAAAATCTTTCTTAAATTTACAGATATTAACGCTTGAATTGTCAATAAATAAAACTACTGACCCACTCCCGTTTTCATTATAGTTCTCAAGAGGCGCAATAATTTGACCTACCCACTCGCTAAAAAAACCCTCAAAACTTTCTAAATTCGTATAAATTACGCGTATCTAGGAATGTATATAATGATAATAAACTTCGCTTTTCCCCTCATTTAAATAAAAAACCTTTAAAACAATAGAAACCTTAATTGAATCCCTACCCCCCCACAACTGAATTTGGTTCTCCAGTAGTGCACGAATTTTATCTACATAGGCATGCACAATTTCTACGGGATCAAACACAAAATTTTCCCCCATAAGTGACTTAAAGGGATCCCCAAACGTCGCAGTGAAAACAACTATATTATTTAATATTGTATTGGATAATTGAAAATCGGGAAAAGTTGTACCCCTTCCCCCAAGTTGTTCAACAATATTTGGGCTATGCTCCACTTCAGTTGTTTGAAGTGGAAGTAGGTAATCAGTGGGGGGAGGGTTCCCTGTGAAATCCTCTAAAATTTGTAGGGTATTTGGACTTAGCAGAGGCAAGTCCCCCTCAGGAATATTACCTTGCTCAACTGTGCTAGGTTCTACATTGAAATAATTACATAGAAACTCATCAATATTAGATGGTATTTCATCAGAGTTAATGGTACCATGCCATTCACTGATAGCTGAATTGTCTTGAATGTTCATTGCCCCTTCCTCCTCTTCTTCACTCGATGGCGAGTAAGGGACCAATGTTCCAACCTATAAATGAAAAAATAGCTTATATTCAAAGTGTTCAAATCATCCCTACTGTTAAAATTTGGATTATTATTTACGTATTATTTAAAGTTAGCACTGAGTAGGGCTGTAGCAGTATGTACATACTAGCATTTGGTTAATTCAATTGAAAGTTCCAACTTAAGATAATCTAAGATATGAAATAGAAGGCGGCAATGTGTTCAAAAAAAGAGATAGTCAAATATTTAAACTACTAAAACTAAAATAATTATGTGCTATTTTTTTTTTTTGCGGTACTTTCAGGTCCCACAGCGCATCCTGCGGGGCTTTCCCGGCCCGTGGCGCACCCTTGCGGCCCACGGCGCATCCTCGCGGCGCTTCTTTGGCCCGCAGCGCATACCGTGGTGCACCCCCGCAGCTCTTCCTTGTCCCCTTTACATAATGCCCTTCAAAAATTGAAATATTTCTTTCTAATTCCATACAGATTCAGTGAACTCATTATTGTAAGCCGTCGCGCGAGTGTTCCAAGATTGAACTTCAAAATGCCGAGAACCGTTAACTTGAATTCCCCTCGCTAAAATCTTTGGCACGATAGAAATATTCACTGTAAATTAGAACGCCGATATGTGACAAATGGAATAATTTCTCTCTTAAAACTATGTGAAGAATAGCATTCAGTTTCAAAGATGGTGAGCATTAGCAGTAATTGACTGCACTTTTTAAGTGAACAAAAAGATTCGAGGGCAACTATGCCCCCCCACTTTTCAGCAATGTCATAAATAGCGAATATTATTTTTGGGAATATAACTTGTTTCGCTCTTACATAGAATTCTAATTTCCTAAATATCTAACGCTAATTTTGCAGACAATTTCGCTATTTTCAGAAATATACACTGAATTACGTAAAAGCATTGAAGTCCTAGACTTGGCGGCCTAACCGCTAATGATAGAACAAGACAGGAAAAGTGGTGAAACAGATCTATTTATATGCTTGTGCGGAGCTTTAAGCCAAAGAATAAAACAAGATAACATTCAATTGTGAAGGGAATAGCGTTTTGAGTTTCAATGGTATCTAAAACTATATGAGATATCGAAGCGATAGCAATGATTAGAAAAAAGAGTGGTTTCTTTGCTAAAAAATACATTTAGATATCTCTGAGGGAGGGCAGAGAAAATAGTCGTGGGGGTGAGGGGTTAATATCTCGCTGAGATAAGTTTATATTGAAAAATAGTGAAACAGAAGAAACATTGGAAGAAATAGATAGGTAAGAAAAATGCTTACATATGCATATCCTGGCTGCACTTGGGTGCCAGATGGTCCAGGTAGTGCATGCTGGAAGGTAATCACATGACCTAGCATCAACGGGGCAGCACTTAGAGGTCCACGGAGGGTTGATATGCAATCACAAATATTACTTTCTTTCGCAGGTTAGACTGTGACTAGTACAGGATCTGTGACTTGTGTGGTTGAGTCAAGAGACGGAAAATATAGCTGCACTTGACAAGGTCAGGCAGTTTGGAGCTGGGGGGTTTCGTCCAACGACCATATTGTATGACAGTAGCCTTCGCAGGGGCCACATTATTAGCCCTTGCTCTCTTACTGGGTAGCGGTGACAAGCATTCTTCGCTATTTGCGGTACCCATAGCTCTCTTCGATGTAGGGGCCGCAATACATTCTTCATAATTTGCCTTAAAAAAGAGAAAAAATTAGTATCAAAATAATTTCCCCTTTATTTTACAGAAAGAAAGTTATTAACCATAACTTTGTTTAGAAAAGCATTTATCTCATTTCAGTAGAGCAAAAAGTAAAAATTTCGTGAGAAATATATTAGACCTAGAAATCAAACGTTTTTATTAGTCAACTTGTAAAAAAAAAATCGTGACAATCAGTAGTCTATAGCCATAGGATAGGAATCATTGTTTCTATTTTTACCATTTAGAAAAATATTAAATTTTCCAGTCTATAGGCTTTAAATTAGATCGTTAACCCAGCGGCTTATAGGCCTATATTTTGCAAAAATAGGTTAAAATGCTATTCAATTTATACATAATATAAGCTTCATGCAATTCCTAGAGACCTTTCTTTCTAGCCTTGCACAGTTTGTTTTCATTTTACACTGATGGCGGTAGAATTGAAGGCAATGCCCCCTCCCTTTTACATAATTGACTTACAACGAAGCTGTTAGAATTGATGCGCTGCCCCCTCTCCCCCCCTTTTACACAATGTCCTAAATATATTGTTAGACCTTAGTTTGAAAATAATCTGTTTCACTTCTCCAAAATAGAGAATTACGTCTGTGCTTAATTATTGCATCATAGTGTTTTAATTTTGACGGAAGAACAGTTCCTTTGACGTTGGCCGCTGCGTTCGTAAACACAGAGGGAAAAGGGGTGATAGCTAATTTTAACCTCGCACTGGAGATTGTGTCAAAACAGAGCGGCATTTCATTAAAAATTGACAGAAGTCAGTAGTCACTTTAAATCACGTTAGAGAAAGGAATACAATAGAGAAAAGTCAAACTTTAACGAAAAGAGAATTATTTCTTTTTGCGAGAATTTGATTGTAAAAACAATGATGGGGGGGGTTAGGTTTTGAGGGTATATAGAACATATTTTATGTTTTCCATCGAGTATAAAGATTGTATAGTGATGTTTGTATTGTATGGGGGGGGGATTTACCTGAATATACTGGGGGGTGACCAAGGAAAATAATTTTATTTGAAAATAAAAAATGTACTTGCATTGCAAATTGAAGTTGGCATGGCTTCTAATTCATCAAATTTATCCATTGTTGTTTGAACTATGTCAAAATATTTTCTGATAATTTGATCACAATGCATGTCCGTTATATACGAAATCTCAAGGTCAAATTGTTATGTAAGCAAGCCCTCTGATTGGCTGAGAAGGAAACACGTGATCTAACTGTTTCCGGGAAACTCATAACATTTGCTGAGAGCAACAACATGAAGGAAGTGTCATTGACCTGCTCCCATTAGACTCAATAATTCATGAAAGTGAGAAAGTTCCTGTTTTTCCATTCTCACTGACAAAAACCAAGAAAACAGACATAAATGTGACAAAATTCCTGTTTTTTCATTCTCACTGACAAAAACCATAAAAACAGACATAAATGTGAGAAAGTTCCTGTTTTTTCATTCTCACTGACAAAATCCATAAACCACGTGGTTCTATGCCCATATAAGGAGCCCTGATCGGAGTAGCACCCCCTCCTCTACTAGTTTAGTTAATTACCCAAAAGCAAACATATGTTCAAATGAAGGACTGAAGGAATTGTTTATTTCCTATTGGTTCATTTTGGTTCTTCTAGCAATCTCGAATTCCATGAAGAAGTACCATCCATCTTTTGTGAATTAATTAAGACAAATTTCACCAAAGAGAACTTTTTGAAGGATAAGTAGAGCAGGGTTGCCACCGTCAGTAGAATTTTACTAGATCTAGTAAAAAAACAAAAATCTAGTAAATTTAGAGGGTTTAGTAAATATCCCGAAATCTAGTAAAAAGTCATGATTTATAGTAAACAAAACTTTTTTTTTATTTTCCATGAATTCAGGGAAAAAAATTTTCGTAAATATATGACAATTTACAATTTTTGCTCGTCTGTTTTACAATATACAATTTTGTTTGTCTGTCTCAGAGACAGACAAACAGTCACCTATTTTCATAGAAAGACACTTCACTTCTGGCGTCTAAAGGTCGACAAAATCAGCTTTCTGTGTATCATATCTTACCCCCCCCCTGAAGCATGCTTCAGGGAATCGATGATGTATATATTTTTTTTTTAATAAACCCAGTGCTACTTACTTACCAACTAAAAATGAAGGTATAATGACACTTGGATTTGTGATGATTGGGAATCTATTGGAATCAAAACAAAGCCAACCAGCTAAGGTGATTAGGTGAATCTCCTCAGATTGAAAATTTTTATTGAGGAAAAAGGAGCCTGAGAGAAATTAAAAGTAAGTAGAAATGTAACATTATATATATATATATATATATATATATATATATATATATATATATATATATATATATATATATATATATATATATATATATATATATATATATATATATATATATATATATATATATATATATATATATATATATATATATATATATATATATATATATATATATATATATATATATATATATATATATATATATATATATATATATATATATATATATATATATATACATATCCAAAAAAAAGGATTTTTAAACTTGTAGGTTTCCGGAATTTTCAATCATACTATGAAAACGAAAGAAAAGAGGAAAAGAGAAAAAAGGAAAAGAGATTGTGAAAATCGTATTGATTATCCTCCTATAGTAAAAATCGATGCTTGATGGTGCGTCTGCAGCGTAGCCGCACGCGCAAAAAATTTTTTTTTGAGCATTTAGTAAAAACAGATGCGATCTAGTAAATTTTTCCTCTCCCATTTAGTAAATTCTTCCAGGTCTGGGTGGTAACCCTGAAGTAGAGCCATATAAACTTGAGACGAGCAGAAATGAAGAACTTGCCTTTAACAATTCAATCTTAAAACGATAAAATGCGTGTTTTATTGAAAAGAATATGTGTCTCGAACAGCGTGCATTAATATTTTAAAATTTAGACGAAAAATAAAACAAAACCGCTATAATAATTAAAACGACCAGAAAGAATTCATTGAAATAAACTGAATATTTAGTATATAAGGATATTAATTCTTTGAAATCTCAGCAATTCTAGATTTTATTTAACAGTTTTTTATCTTTCAATTTTTTAATCATAAAGAATGACTAAAATATATTTGGTTTTCAGTAAAGCGGGAATAACACAATAGACTTCAGGAAGTTTATCATTATAGGCGCCCCGGGGGAGGGGTACAAAAAAAATTAAAAAACGCAAAAAAATATTTATATTCATTTTTGTAACGTTTTCGCGAGTCGGACACACATTTCGGAGGGATTCAAACCCCCTAACCCCCCTGGTTACGACCTTGATAGCAGATAATAGAACAAGTTCTGGCTTAAAAAGGGAGGTCGCAACCGTTCATTAATTTCACATTTTAACCACACAATTCCTTCTTTTTTTTGGGGGGGGGGGGCATTTTGTGTGCGTAGAAACATCAGTTACGATGCACACCAGCTTAAATTGGTGTCAAGCGAAAAATAGTTTGGAGTCGTACTTTATGTCTGCTAGTTTTGATTTCAGCAAAAGAAATTGCTCTATAAAACGCCAAATTTCTGTTTATTATGTCGTGAAGCTCGCATTCCTTTTTTTTCAAGAATGGACAGCAAACAAAATGCGCCTCAAGATGGTAATTTTGGTCGGATTTCTGACGCGATGGGTCTAAGGACTTAATCATAATGAATGAAAATTTGGTTTGGCCTACTCTCTTCACTATGTCAAAAGGATAAATTTTTATTTAATCTCTAACCAGTCTACAAAGTTCTTACAATTTTCAATCAAAAACGTCCTATTTTCAACCAGAAGAATGTTCTATTCTTCCTTCTTTTTTGCTTCCTCTTTGCATATATTTTTTTTCCGTATTGAAAACGCCAGTAGTGGCGTTGAACTGAATTAATTAAGAAAAATTTCATGAAAGGGAAGTTTTTCAAGGAAAAGTAGAGCCATATTAAACTTGAGACGAGCAGAAATGAAGACCTTGCCTTTAATAATTCAAACTTAAAACGATAAATTGCGTCTTTTGTGTTTTATTGAAAAGTATATGTGTCTCGAACAGTGTGCATTAATGTTGATACTACATAATTTTGATACTACAATTTTTGTTATTTTTATGTTTGAACTATTATAGGATTTTATTTCTGCTCGTCTTGTTTTAATATGGCTTATTACTTATCGTTGAAAAACTTCTATTTCGGAAACTTTTTTTTAATCATTTCGGAGAAAGAATAAAATTGACCCTAACGCAAACCCAGAGAACACCCAGGTCTTATTCAATAGAGATATATTGTCTACCATGGGCGTGACCACAATTTTTTGTGAGGGGGGAGATACATGATTGCACTCAGTGACCGTCCAGTTTAGACTTTTTTTTACTATAATAACAAATTCCTACTTCAAAAATTTTCCATTTATTTGATTTCTAGTACTGCTTCCAGCATATTTGAACGTACCCCCTCCCCCCAATGCATGCCTACGGCCCTGGGTCAATTTTTTTTTTGCATTCTGTATTATATTTATTTCTCATCATCAGTTTGTTCGTAATGCTAATTTGAAGAAAAAAATATAAGCAAAACCGGTGTTTAGCTTAAGGTTGTATTCAGGCATTGGGGGGAGGGAGGGCTAGAAGGAAAATAAACTAAAAACTTCCCTGAAATTCCAATAAATATAACGTTTCTAGAAGAAAGCAAGCAGAAGAAAACAAGGGGGGAGCAGTAGCGAAACTCCTGCTTGTAGTAATTTTTGTTTGTTTTAAGTTTTACTTGAGTATTCCTTTCAAATTTTATTCGATATCAATCCACAATTGGGGCTCTTGAGAAAGAAACATGTTAAGAAAACAGTACTTACTACATAATATGCAGAAAAATTGTAGTTAACACATTTTGAAGCCACCTCTCATTTTGAAGCCACGAAACTCATTTACCACACTATCTTTTCCTGTAACTCTATCCCGGTTTAGCACATTCTCAAAATGTTCTGCCCATATCTCTTTTAACTCTTTTCTTGTAACTAATTGTGGCTCCGTCCAAATTTTTAACTAGGACAAGTCCAAATTGACTGCTCCCTCTCAGTTTATTATCATACCAGTACAACATTTTACGGTACTGGTGCATTATATCTCACCTAGCGCTATAGAGTGTATAGGGAAACCAGACATGGAAACCCGTCAAACGGGTATTTGCTAAATCAATTAATTGCAAAGCGTAATTTCTCATTGCGTTTACAATATTTAAACTGTTGATTTTGGGATTTTGGGGGGGAGGGGGAAAGGTATATAGGTTAGGTTAGGTTACGTATGCTATGTTTCACGCCCCCCCCCCCCAAATGTGCAAATAGATAGCCCAAATTTGTTTCTAAACTATTATATTTTCATCCTATTTTATTTTGTTTCATTAGCATTAACCAAACTTGACTTCTTTCGTGTATAATGCACCATACCCATTATACACGCCAGATATAATGCGCCAGTACCCATTTTACTATTATGTCGTCTAGATACATTTCCAGATCCTCGTTAATTATATCCACATTCTTCTTATTTTCATAGGATCTATCACTCAGATAATCATGGTTGCAACACTAGCTGCAACCTAGTAAAGCGCGAACCACAGCCCATAGCAACCAAACGTTAAAAACCGCGTTTAGAAAAAAGCTACCTAGTGAAACAAAATTGCCATGTGACACTGATTCAGGAATGGAGACTATTATTTCGGTATGTCTTAAAAGTAAAAGTTTATTGCGAAAAGATATTTATGGTGATTTTGAAAAAATGCCTGAAACCCGTTGAAAATGGCGTCAGATCAAAATGAAAAGTATACCATTGGAATCAGCATGGTCTCAAATTGAATCAAATGGCGTCAGATAAAAATGAAAAATGTACCATTAGAATCAGAATGGTCGAAAACCTTTTACAGGGAAATTACAGTCCCCGTTCTTGAACAACAAAGAAAATCGGTAGCACTGATCTGTCTCTCGTTTTTTATTATTCTTTTTTTTCTAGCGGGGCTTTGGGATGGTCAGAGCATCATAGATAGCTGTGCCGTTGCTCATTAGAAAGAAAATTACAATATCAAGTGTCTCTTTCTAGCAACCAAAAAGACTGAAGGGGAACTAGCCCCCCTCCCCCCAATGTCATCCAATCAACATTTTTAGATAGCCATTTTGTTCATAATAGTTCAAAGGTCCAACATCTATGGTTTTAGTGATGACATGACCCTCCATTGTACCTGAGGAAAGGGCTATACGCTGATATTGGTATCGGACGTATCAATATCACGCGTATCGATATGGGCGTATTGTTATTGGGTGTTTTGGTATCACCTGTATCTTAGACAAATTGTTAGTAGCTCATATAACAGTTATTGCGCATATATACGTCCTTCTTTCCTATAAATTCCATCATCAGGAAGTTCCAAATGGTACTAAAAAACGGCATTTTGGGTGCTTTGTCTCAAGTGGAAAAGCTAGAGATACTGGGCTACAAGAACTTTTTAGAGTGACGTTTAATTGTTCATTTGAAAGCTATTGCTCATATCTACGTTAATTTTATCAATTCTACTATCCGTAAGTGTGATATAGCCCTAAAAATAGGGGCGTCATTTCGTCAAAACCCTGAGGGGGGGGGGTAAAGGTGTATCAAACTTCCCCAGATCAAGTAAAAATGTCAGTGAGAAATAAAAAAAGCTTTATAGTACCACAAATGCAAAGAACTACTAAAAAAAACTGACTTGTTTCTCTGAATTATGCAGGCTTATTTTAGTTTTGACAAGATTTTTGAAGAAACTAAATTTCAGCTGGGGGGGGGGGGAACTGGGGTCTGGGGTGTCAAACTGGGGTTTGGAGGGGGCAGTTGCCCCCTACCCGATAACAAATTACGCTCTGACAATAAACAACTCTTTTGGTGTCACTTCTTAAGTGTACCAGGGGAATTTTGTGTGGCAGTCGGCCCTGTACCCCTTATGACAGTGTTACGTGTGCCATTAAGGATTTAAGCTGTATTATTGAGGATCGCGCCAATTGCGCCGTTATGGAATTGCTCTCCTTCTGCCACTTAGTTTTTACCTTGAACCACTGAGTTGATATAAACTTGTGCCGCTAAAGATTGCGCCACTCGTAATAGGGGGAAAGGAATGAGTATAATGAAGAGGTAGGAAAATGACCGCGCCACTCCCCATGGGAGAAAATAAAATAGATTAAATAATAAATTTGAATTTCCTTGTGAGGTGATTAATTAGGCTGGTGAGCCGTTAATCCAGAAGCGTAATCATACTTCGTAGGGTTATCAGATTCCCTGGAACGTTTCCGATGGAGACAATTGAACTAGTTATCTACTATGCGGTGAGATACAGGCATATAATAAGAACAAACACAAATAGAAAAGCATGGGATTTATTGAAATATACATTTCAGGTATGCAACAATGTATGTATATGAGCAAGGCTTCACTTCAATTGACGACAATAGAGGCAAAGTTAATCATAATAATAATAATCCTGCGAAAAACACTTTTCATCACTATATATTTCCAGTCCTGATTCTGCGCCCTAAGAGCTATTTCATGATTGGCCCGACTCCTGAGGAGGGCCCATTACTTTTTCATTATGTTTAAAAACTAAGCTCATTATGCTATCTGATTACCCAATAATTTATTTTTAATATTCTGATGATTAGACATTCAGATTCTTGTGATAACTTGAAGCTTCCTGTGAACTTTGTATGTCGTGATTTTTTTTGCCAAGTGTTTTCGCGAAATTCAAAACCGTCTTCCTTGATTTAATAGTCGATCTGTAAAACAAAACGTCTGAAATGCTGCGAGGCATTTATCGGAAATATCCTCAGAAGGAAACAATTTTGTTTTCTTTTTTAAATTTTAAATATGTCACATATTACTCACGGTACATATTACCCTTCCCATTATTTAATGACGTCCCGTCATTAGGATTTGCTTGCTCTTGGGTTTTTGAAATATTCGCGATTTATTTACTATTTGTCCTACATCATTTTAATTGACTATTTTATACTTTTATTTAAGCTTAATCAGGAGTGCTTAAAACATTTTCTGTATTACTTTTCTTATTTTATTATATATCCTTTTCTATTATTCCTCAACTGGACTCAGATTATCTATGGTTGCAGCCTAGCTACTATACAAAGGTTTTTTTTTATTTTTTCTACATCTAACACTGATAACTCCTACATTTACAACTGTATTAAACATTATCATGGGAAATGTTTTATGTGGCTGGGACTATTCTACTATTACTACAAGATTGTTTTGAAAATTCACCTATTACAAGTTTTTATCCTTTGCTAACTATAGGATAATTATGCTTCCTATCTACGCTAAATTAATGGGAAAATACATCGATTTTTCATTAACTCTATCTAAGTAACTAGCAATACATGTACTCCTTCTGTTGTAAATTATGGTCCTTCAATCTTTTCTTACTTGGGAAAAAATTAAAAAAACACTTACAATATAGTTTCTTCACAGAATAGTTCGAACATGGTTGGGTTCATCTTAGACGAAGTGCTTTCTCTAATTATCATACCGAAAGTGACACTTCCAACTACAGGTGTGCTGAATTACGCTATCAGAGTTCATTCTCACCTGCTGTTTTCGGATAGTTCATAAGGTACTTTATTGTTAAGGGGTTGAACACTGGGATCACGCCGGTAATAGATGGGTTGTCTCTCTTCTTAGCATTTCATTCTTGGACTATTTTGAAGCATATAAAGAATGTATTTCTCGTATAAAATTATTCGTTCGTGCACTTAGAGATTATAGTTCTCTTCTAAAATTGTTCGTGCATGGCTTGTATCTCTTAGCTTTTGCGGTGATTCCTTGGTTAATCACAGAGGAATTTATGTTTGAATTTGGAATGGGTCGACATTAGGCTTTAGTGAGTCCTTCACCGTGTTGTCTTTAACTAATGGGAGGAATATATTGTAAGTGAGGGGTTAGTCACTGGGGTTACTTTTGGTTTCTGTAATTCAGTGGTTAGTTTCCAGGTCCATTTTTCAGAAATTATTTCGTAAAATTTATGGGATAACAGAGATAGGAACTTTTTGCATTTGATAGAGGTGATAGGATGGGTCCTGAGAAATGGTCGAAAGGGATTCAGCGCGTGAATCTTCAACAGGTAAATAATTTGGGTTCATCAAATATCATAACTATACAGTTATATGGTGCATTGATCCATAACAATTATCGAGGGGGATATTTATGTACTTAAATCTTGTACTGGTCGATGGGGTTTTCAGGATTGATGTATTTATATAGTTCGATAATGCACTGGATACTGGGATTTATTAGATAGTGTTACCTGGTACATAATATGGTTTGTGATCGAGGAACAACGATCAAAAAGGTAACCGTAATTTTTGTTCTAGCTTCGTTGCCTGGACTTTATGGTGAGTACTCTTCGTTGGTTGAGCGATAATGAAAATAGATGCTAATAGGTTGTACCTGTACTAGACTACGTATTGTAATGAATAATTTACGGTAATTTATTCGTATTCCTGTAATGGAAATAACGATGAAGAATTACACTTTCTTTAAAACAAGTAGTCATAATGCATAATAGGTAATACGATTGGGTACATTTATGGTTAATTTTACGCTAAAAGACAATATTAAACAAATGCAATAATATTATTACACATATATTGATTTTAACAAAACGACGTTATTATCTAGTTGGTTTCAAATACGTAGAATTTCCCTTGGGAAATCTAAAACATAGGAATTTTTTCTAAGCGGATTTAGAAAAGCAAAAATATAAGAGATTATTTCCTTTAAATTTAAGTAAGTTCTCTTTTTATGCTCCTTAGTATATGCTATTACACACACTTTATTTTAATTTCCTTCAAGACTTATTTAATTCTACATAATACTTAAAATAACCATTTAAACATAAGTTACGTTACATCATTTTGTTTCAGGTCTAAGTTTGCAACAATTTTCATGCCTTCATTGTTCACGCACGTCCGTGCTGTTTTAGAAACGCGTGTTGCAGCGTCGTAACCGCACGGTTTTACGTAAACGACACTTACAATGAGGGAACTAGACATAGCAAGGACGAGTGGAGACCTCTATACCAACTCGTTTTCTAATGGCTTCCCTTTTTCTTGGCTTAGACGTTTTCATGGGGTTCCGGGTTTAACTTCTGCATTTCAGTCGTTTCCCCGTGTTCTTCCTTTGTGTTTTGCCTTCTTAGTCTCAAAATTCTTCCATAATTAAAAGTCAGTAAGGTTCTCATAGTCAAGGAAATCGCGAATACGAAACATACGGTCAGTAGTATATTCCACCAGAAATCGATTGAGAATAATCCGTATCTATTATCCACGTACGTTAATCTTTGGTCTTCATTTGTAAATAGGGGAATCTGGGAATCTAATACTCTTCTTACTTTTGTAAGGAGTACAGGTCCTTTATTCTTTTCTATTTTGGACCATATTGAGGTTTTCATCTCCTCACTTTCGATATTGGGAATAGTGTACGACAGGTTGATTGCCTTAAAATTGATTATTTTAGGACTTATTATATTTGTGCTCGTTGTTATTAACAATGTTTGAACACTTGTATCTTTAGTTACAGGTTGACATCCTCGTTTTATGGCTATCGTACTTATATCTTGTAATAGTAACTCAGTCCTGTAACTTGGATTAATTCTATCTAGTATTATTGTAACAAGACAAAGTTCCAACTGTTTATTTTGGAAGAGAAAATATCCAAAGTTCATTTCTAAGGTGTATGAATATTTCTCATTTAGTACTTCCTATCACGGCTTCGCATGAATCAGGTATTTCTTCCTGTTGTGTGTCTTTTAAAAATATATCTAACATACAAGATCGTATGTAGTCAAAACCGTATGTTGAACAAAATTTTTCTATAGCATTTTTATAGTTGTATGATTTTTACTTGTGAGCTAAAAGTTTTTAAATTGTTATTCCTTTATGACGCCTATCCCTTAAAAATCTCTTAATCCTGTACTGACTAAAGGTAATTCCATCTATCAGGTTTTTTAACCGTTCTACCCGATTGTGTCGTTACTTTCTCCTCGACTTCTTGTGGTTTTTTCTTTTTCGGTTTTGCTAGGGATATAAGATCAAACTTTTTGTATTGTTTTTTCAAAAATTCTTGACCTTTTAATTTTGTTTCTTTTGCATGCGCGGCCGCTGAAGTCGGTTTTGATTTTCCTGTTTCTTTAACTACCTTATGGTCTGATTCGCCGTCAGACTCTTCAGAACTGCTTTCCGATGATTCCGCATTAGAACTTTTAGAAGTGGCACTTTGCGTTTTTGAGGTATCACCTGCCCTTCCTTCGTAAATTTCTACTCCTCTGGAAGTAGAGGGTTTATTTTCTACATCCTCGCTTTGAGTTTTTAATTCGGGAGCTTGAAAGATTCTTGAGAACTCTAAGAGGAATCAAACGTTTTTGCGGGTTTCTCCACTGTTTAAAATTCAGACATTCAGGGTGATGGGGCATTTTTTGCACTAGCGTTTTCTCCCATGTAGACAATTCTTTGGGCTTAACCATAGATATAGGTATACCAACGTACTTACCATCCTGGTCGTTCTCGGGAGGTTGACTCCAAGGCAATGTGCTTTGCCTCGTTTTTATGGGGAAATGTATTAAATCCATTAACTCTCTCAGATTTGTTTTTATTGAACCTCTGGGAGGAGTGTTCTTTATGATAATACCCGGAGTTTCTACAGCTCTGTTCAGTTCCTCTTGTAGCATCAGGGGTTTCTCTGTTGGGTCTTCTGGGGAAAGCATATCGTCTGAAAGCTTTTTAGAAGGACAAAGGGTCAAGATTTGATCAGGAAAAAATTGTGTCTTCGGTCATATAGCATAATCTAATTCTCCTGCCCACTCGGATGATTAACATTTTGGGCTTTTTGGCAATTTTATTCTCACTGGTATTAGGGACTTTCTTGTGGGAATAACTAGATTTTTCATAGCTAAAAATTCTTAAAGTTTTCCTCATAACTATCATTTTCGAAATAATCTTGCTTGAAATTAAATGGTTTTAACTCGGATAATCTTGATTTCGGAGGTCATCTTCTGCGTCTGACGACTCGGTAGAAGAGGGACGCGATACCCATCTTTCCGCAAATTTGGTTCTTTTTATTCGGCTAATATGTGCCTTGTAAGTTTTTCCATTATCGGGGTTCATCATCTTAAAAGTAAAATCGTTATCTTACTTTTTGAAAACTTTGTGCGGTCCAAAATATTTATTGGAGAGTTTTTTGTCTTCCGTCTTTGCCTCATTTTTTTAGGTAGACGCAATCTCCTATCTTGAAATCTATATTCCCTTTAATTTTAGGTAGGTTTCTTAGCTCTTGACTTATTTTACATTTTTTCAACTCTTGTTTTACTATTTTATAAGTTTTCCTCATCCTATTTATGAATTCTTGTTTGTAATCCTCCGAGTTATTGTAATATTGTCAGGATTCAACAATATCATGATACGGTATTCTGAAGTCACGACCAAATAGTAAATAAAAAGGGTTTTCTTTAGTGTTTCTGAATAAGCAGTATTGATTATGTTGGCTAAATATGGTAGGAATTGATCCCAGCCGTTCCTGTTGTATTTTGTGTAGATGCTTTAATACATTCGAAAATATTTTATGCCTATTTTCTATATTACCGTTATGTTGTGGATGGTAAAGGGACATAACCAATTTCTCTATGTTGAGAAAAACCATTAAGTCTGTTCTTTCTTTTAAAGAAAAGTTACTTCCGTTATCACTTAAAACCTTGTTTGGAATGCCAAAATTTAAAATAATTTCTCTAACGCCTTACTCGTGGCGTAAGCGCCTTGATTTTTTAATGCTTTAGCAAAGGTAAAACCAGAAAAGTGATCTATAACTGAAAGAATACAAGTGTCGCCTCTGTTGGAAACAGGTAAGCCTCCACTGGTTCCGTACAAATCAAATGAGACAATATCGAAGGGGAACCACGCTACCGGGACTTTGCCCAGGTGGGGTTAAGGATAAATCTAGGGGTTTTGTTTTAAGTTGGATGCTTTACTAGTATTTACAAAGTTTGCAAGTTTTTAATGCCGAAGGCAAATAAAAATATTGCTTTACTTTTTTGAAAGTTTTTTTTATTCCTAAATGTCCACCTATATCTGACGGAAAATATTCAAAGGCAGGTATTATTAAGTTTTGGGGTAACACAGGTATTATTGAAGTTTGGTTTCTATTTTTCTCAGCAGTCACAATTCTGCCTAATATATCTTCATCAAGATCATAGTAAAAATTATCTATTTCTTTTCTAAGAGTTTTGAATTTATCTGGTAACACGTCGTCATTCACAAAATAATTAATAAGTGCTAAACGCATTTTGTCCTTTTCTTGATTTCTTTTTATATTCTCTGAAGATAAGGGACAATAGTTATCCTTATTTTCTTTTACTGTGTCTTTGACTTTGTTTTCTTTAAATTTATCGTTACGTTTAGTACTGGTAGTGTTAATTCCGTTTTCCTTGGGTTTCGAAGGCGTCCTCCGTTTCTCGGTTTCAGAAAATAAAAATTTGTTGCTTTTTATCAGACGGTATTTTTTCCGGGAATCTATTCAAGAAGTCACAAGTTGCATTTTGTTTACCTTTTAAATATTCAAATTCGTAATGTGGATATAGAGTTTTTGTAACCCATCTAGCAATAAGTCCTGCGGGGGTTTTAAAAGTGCGAATGCATTGCAAGGTTTTGTGGTCTGAATGTAGATCAAACTCTTTGCCACTCAATGAATGTCTTAATTTATCCAAATAGTGGATTTTAAATAATAATCCTATGTTTGGAGCAGAATAACTATTTTCATCTTTTGATAAATTTCCGCTCAAAAAGCATATAACTTTTTCTATTTTTTTTATTAGAGAGTTGTAGTAAAGGATCAGGGTTTCTTACAGCAATTGTTTGCAAAATAATATCCCCGAGGCGTTCTAGACTAGCATCAGCTGTGACCCCGAATTATCTATTTTCCAAATGAGGCAGCGATAATATTGGTTCCGAAATGAGGGCGTTTTTGAGACTGTTTAGGGAAGATTGAGCCTCTTAAAACAATAGTACATTTAGGGAGTTTCATTAGGTGAGTTACTTGGATTATGCTACTGTTTTAGTACAAGAACACCAGAATCTCCTGATGAAGAATGTTTGGTGTAGTATACCTTTTAATCCCATCAATGTCCTAGGGGGTTTGAGGTTTTCGGAATATGTTATTTTATCATGGCGAGAAAACATCTCTCCTAGTGTTGCTACTAATCTTAAAAATTTAATTTTAGGTTAGAAAGGGATAACTTTTACAGATTTGCATTTTAGATCTCCCTCTCTGACTCACCTGAACACATTGACTAGTGTTGCTAACTGCTTTTTAGTGTTTGCGCCTACACATAGGATATCATCAATACAATGGATGATATTCTTTAATCCTCTTAATAGATGCAATAAGGGTCTACATAGCGCGCTTGAACTTGTCTTGAGTCCAAAAGGTACTCTTAAGTATTCATAGAAACCACACTCGGTTGTAGAAAACGCAGTTTTATAGACATCTTTTTTGGCTATTTTCACTTGGTGGTAGGCTTGGGTCAAGTCCATAGAAGTGAAAATTTTGTTTTTACTTGAAATAGAGTCAAGAATTTCATCTATTCTTGCTGAAAGAAATTTATCGCTAACTACTCTTTGGTTTAAGACTCTATAATCTACTACGAGTCTTATATTACTATTTTTTTTTGGAACCAAGATCACAGATACAGAATGTGTAATAATATAGGGGTGTATAGTTTAATCTTTTTGTACCTGAAAACCTTTAGTTTTTAACACCCGTTTATGTTTATAATGTATTCGTTATTGCGGTTTCGCAGCTGGATTAACGATCGTTAGAATTGAATTTTCATAAAAAGGTAGCCTATAAGTGCGATGCCATCTTCTGATACGGAAAAATACATGGTTAAAATTCCATAATAATTCGCATAATTTTTTCTTAAGTTCTAAGTCCGTAATATGATCCATATTAAATTTGTTTAAAAATTGCGATTTAGTTAGAGGGTATTTGTTAATTGAGGTTTTAATGCCGTTAAATATGTTTCTTTTGGAATTTTCTCACCTATCTAAATCATTTTCCGATATATCTTGGATTTGAACTAGACATGTCCACTTTTTATTGTAATCGTATCATTTTCTACGTCATTAGTTACAAAAATAAAACCTTCTCCTTTGTAGTAAGATATATTCTGTTCTTCGCATGATAGTTTTTTGGGAATTTCATTCGACGGGATCGCGAGCCATATTTCGGATTTGCTATCCACTGGTTCAATCATCTGTGTTATTTGAATTCTTTGCATCGTTTTGGGAGGGACTTTTGTTATCCGTATTGCGAATCCATAATATTTTTCTTTATTTTCATTGTCTATTTAATTTAGACTGGCGCTATCCGCCAATAACATTGGCTGCACCAGAACCGCATTGGGGTCCCCATTTTTTTCCATAATTCCACTATTTTCTTGATTCCATTCGACCTCTATCGTCGCATAGCTCCTATTTTTGTTTTTGCAGATTCAACCCAGGCGTCATTTAAATTTGCTTTATTTCTTCAATTTCTCCCAGAGTAAGTTAACAAATTTCTGATTGTTCCATTTCCTTTTTGTAGTGAAACATGAGGTTCAAGAGATTGCGACATTATACCGCCAGAAATTTTATTTACTGTTACATTCTCTTCGTAACCTCTGTTACAATTTCTTAAGGTAGGGGAAGGGGTATTTGCCGGGTACACAAGCCTTTCGTTCGCTAAGTCTAATAATACACTATTAGACGTTAAAAAATTTGCGCCGATAATGGCTTCATACGGAAAATTGTTCCATATTATAAAGTTTGTCAGAAAAATTCTATTATCCTTTTTTACGTCTAGGCGAATTGAGCCTTTTGCATCCAATTTATGCCATGTTACACTAGTTAAATTGGGATTATTAAAATTCTTCTGTTGCCTAATATGCGGAGGTAACATATTAAATACGCATGAGTTTATGATATTCAACATGGCACCAGAGTCATTTAGGGCCTTAAAGTAAACATTTGCCACACTAAAATCATTAAATATAGGTAACTTATTATTGCTATCACTAAAGGACGGTACTATTATTGGGTTGGACCTATAAAATATTCTAGGCCTTTTCTGGGTCCAATTTATTCTTTTGAGGGGCCTGACACGTTTCCTGCGGATTTATTTCATACGTCGGTGTCTGCAATAGAGATTCGTATATGTCCATGGAATCTCTAGCTAATTGATTTAGAATAGTTTGCCGATTTTGCCATGTATTGTTATGGTAGTTTGGATTTCTTGCGCCAGTGCTAGGTGCTGGTGTCGACTGCAAATGCCGTCGGCTTGAAAAATTTGCATTTCCTGTCGGCAAATTTTCGGGATTTCTGTATACCATCCTTGCACCATATTGGTTTTGACGAGTATTTGGGTGTTCGAATCGATAATTATTTTGTCTATTGGGGGGGGGAGGATTATACAAATTTGTTTGGTACGCGTTGTGAGGTACTGATTGGTGCAATCTTCCCTGGCTATAACCTTGTGCACCATTGGCGCTAAAATTTTGTTCTCCCGAACAAATGGTTGCCATAATTTTGTGTTTTACCGACGTCATTCCCTGGTGTCGTTATGTCTCTAATCATAAAGCGGCACTCTTTCGCGATATGCCCAACAGGATTACAAATATAGCATCTTAATTTGTAGGATTATTTTCATAAATAATTTGTTTAACATGCTGAAAACGTACTGTTTTTTGCCTAGTGGGCTCTTGTGTTCTATTTCTTTGTGGCACTGGGGAATTATCCCTTGAAAAGAAATTTGGAGAATACTAAACTTCAAGTGAGACTAGCCTCGCTGTTGATTTAGCTAGGATTTTTATTATTGTTTGACTTTGATTTGCAACAATCGTGACAATTTCGATAAGTGGTCACACCTCCAGAACCGCAATTTCCAACGTTAGAATATTTTGGATGTTACATATCTATGTTATTTTGGGGGGCGCCTTTGCAAAAAGGCTTGTAGTATGATTTTTTCATACAATTCTCCTGAACCTTTTCCGAATTTCGCTTCTATTGAAATCCATATATTGTGTAAATATTCTCTCACGTTCTGTGTATGGTCAAAGCATACCGTTCCGTGTTTTAATTTATTTGTTCAACAAGTTTCGATAAATCTATCTTTGAATGCCGTTAACAATTTGTCTATTGTATTTATTGGCAAATTGACATCATCTCCTACAGTATTTTCAATTTGCTTTAGGAAGGTTAAGGCTTTCCCTCTTAATCTTAGGAGGAGCATACCGACTAACGTTTCTAGCTCTGTTTTTGTTAATCCTACAAATTCGGCCAATTGGATATTGAATTCGTCGACATCTGTTTGTCCATCATATTGCGGAATATATGTTGTTATTTCTACATTTTTTGCGACCAACTTTTGCGGTATTAATAGTTCGCTTAATTCTTCTGACATTTTTGCGTTTGAAATATATAAACCAACTTCACAAATATATACACTCAAAATAAATTTATTTTTTCAATCAACCTATTTGGGGGAGACTGTTATCTCCTACAAGATATTCTAAACGGGTTTCCTATTATAGCTTAGTGGTTATAGACCAAAAAACTTTTTCTTATAAATCTATATTGTTCCAATGATTTAGATTTAAATTGAGTAGTTTTTAGCATGGCTAGTTCGCGTGTTGCCATCTAATTTTTCCAATAGCTTCATTTGTACTGGAGTGATTTGGCTTAATTAGATTCATATACCGCCACGTGTACCGGGGGAATTTTGTGTGGCAGTCGGCCCTGTATCACTTATGACCGTGTCACTTGTGCCATTAAGGATTTAAGCTACATTATTAAGGATCGCGCTAACTTCGCCGTTATGGAATTGCTCCACTTGTGCCGCTTAGGTTTTACCTTGAGCCGCTGAGTCGATATAAACTTGTGCCGCTAAAGATTGCGCCACTCGTAATAGGGGGCAAGGAATGAGTATAATGAAGAGGTAGAAAAATGACCGCGCCAATCCCCATGGGAGAAAATAAAATAGATAAGTAATAAATTTGGATTTCCATTTGAGGTGATTAATTAGGCTGGTGAGCCGTTAATCCAGAAGCGTAATCATACTTCGTAGGGTTATCAAATTTCCTGGAACGTTTCCAATGGAGACAATTGAACTAGTTATCTACTATGCGATGAGATACAGACCTATAATAAGAACAAACACAAATAGAAAAGCATGGGATTTATTGAAACTTACATTTCAGGTATGCAACAATGTATGTGTATGAGCAAGGCTTCACTTTACATTGACGACAATAGAGGCAAAGTTAATAATGATAATAATAATAATAGTCCCGCGAAAAACACTTTTCATTACTACATATTCCCATTGCTGATACTGCTTCCTTAGAACGGTTCCATGATTAGCGTGACTCCGGACGAGGGCCCACTACTTTTTTATTATCGTTACAAACTAAGTTCATTATGCTAACTGATTACTCAATAATTTATTTTCAATATTCTGATGATTAGACATTCATATTCCTATGATAACTTAAAACTTCCTGTGAACTTTGTATGTCGTGATTTTTTTTGCCAAGTGTTTTCGCGAAATTCAAAACCGTCTTCCTTGATTTAATAGTCGATCTGTAAAACAAAACATATGAGATGCTGCGATGCATTTATCGGACATATCCTCAGAAGGAAACAATTTTGTTTTCTTTTTTTTTAATTTTAAATATGTCACATATTACTCACGGTACATAAGTAGATAATGCAAATATTGCAAACATATAAATAAAATCTATAAACGAATTCAACGAAATGATTTTCAGGGCCGTATCCAGGGGAGGGGGGTTTACCAGGTTTCAACCCCCCCCCCCCGAAATTTTTGTCTCACTCGTAAAAACGTAACACAAATGGATATAAACAAATTCTGTACGCGTTTTTTGAGTTTTTTTGTGTAAACCTCCCCCCTCGAAATTTTTTTTCGAGTAAAACCCCCTCCGAAAAAAAATCATGGGTACGGCCTTGATGATTGATCTTAAGGATTTTTTTTCGGAGGGGGTTTTACTCGAAAAAAAATTTCGAGGGGGGGGAGGTTTACACAGAAAAAAACTCAAAAAACGCGTACAGAATTTGTTTATATAAGGGGGTGGGGAGAAAGTTTAAACTTACCTCTCATTTACATCAGAAATAAAATTACCCCCACCCCCCTAAAGTGCAAATATATACCCTGCATTGGGATATATAGGGGTGGGGGCTAAAATTCATTTCCGACAAAAATGATTATTATATTCATAAAGAGCATAAAAAATGGCATCTAGTGGTATATTCACTTTAGTCGTAACTCAATAATATGATTTGGTAAATATTTACCGAAGGACCGATACAGTTCATTATAAATGAGGCCTATACTAGTTTCATCAGATATAGCTGAAAACCTAGTAAAGAACAAAATACGGCACATAGTAACTAAAAGTTAAAATAATTACATAAAAGATCGATGTACAATCATCAAGGCCGTACCCAGGATTTTTTTTCGGAGGGGTTTTACTCGAAAAACAATTTCGAGGGGGGAGGTTTACACAAAAAAACTCAAAAAACGCATACAGAATTTGTTTATATAAGGGGGTGGGGAGAAAGTTTAAACTTATCTCTTATTTACATCAGAAATAAAATTACCCCCACCCCCCTAAAGTGCAAATATATACCCTGCATTGGGATATATAGGGGTGGGGGCTAAAATTCATTTCCGACAAAAATGATTATTATATTCATAAAGAGCATAAAAAATGGCATCTAGTGGTATATTCACTTTAGTCGTAACTCAATAATATGATTTGGTAAATATTTGCCAAAGGACCGATACAGTTCATTATAAATGAGGCCTATACTAGTTTCATCAGATATAGCTGAAAACCTAGTAAAGAACAAAATACGGTACATAGTAACTAAAAGTTAAAATAATTACATAAAAGATCGATGTACAATCATCAAGGCCGTACCCAGGATTTTTTTTCGGAGGGGGTTTTACTCTAAAAAAAATTTCGAGGGGGGGGAGGTTTATACAAAAAAAACTCAAAAAACGCGTACAGAATTTGTTTATATAAGGGGGTGGGGAGAAAGTTTAAACTTACCTCTCATTTACATCAGAAATAAAATTACCCCCACCCCCCTAAAGTGCAAAAATATACCCTGCATTGGTATAAATAGGGGTGGGGGCTAAAATTCATTTCCAACAAAAATGATTATTATATTCATAAAGAGCATAAAAAATGGCATCTGGTGGTATCCCATTCACTTTAGTCGTAACTCAATAATATGATTTGGTAAATATTTACCGGTCCTTTATGTAGCTCTTTTTCGATATCGTCTGAAAGTGTATATTCTTTCATATATTCAAGCGTAGGTGGCTCAGTCAGTAAAGTCTAGGCTTTGTAATCACAAATCGTCGAGTTCGAAACTCATCTGGGGCATTTTTTTCTGTTAATTATACATGGATGATGCTGGTTTCTAGGAAAGTAATAAGGTTTTATTACAAACTTTTAGTATCCTACTAATACTAAGTTGTTATAAATTTTCTTGTCCGTACTTTGTTTTAAAGAGGGGTGGAAAAAAGAAAAACCGAAATACGATGATGGAGGTTCATTTATTCTTTATTCATTGTACCATTAAGAAATGACGTTATACTTTTTACTGTGGCCATTGTAGAATGGTCAAGAGTCTCCGATGGTAGAATGGTGAGCATAGCTTGTACATGAAATTGCAGTTTTTTTCTGTAAAAAGTGATTCTAGTTGCTCTCCAAATTTTTGGTCACTTAAAAAGGGCACTATAACATTTAATTCCGGTCGAATGAGCCCTCTCGCGACATTCTAGGACTATTGGATCAATACGATTGTCCCTGGGAAAAATAAAAACAAATAAACACGCATCCGTGATCTTTCTTCTGGCAAAAAACACAAAATTTCACATTTTTGAGGATTTCCACATCAAATTATTAGAAGCATGGTTCTGTTAGTACAGCGTTTGACTTCAATTTAGAGCGTCTTGCGTTCGATTACTAATTGTTTTTTTTTCAATTACGGTTTTGCCCCCTTCTATATGATCATTTTCTGATAATTTCACTTTTTTATAAAGGTGATGCATTCATTTTTTAAAGCATGTCCCGGGAAGGTATTTTGTCAGGCATTTTGATTCAAAAGGGAATAGAGCTCGTCCAGTTCGTGGTTTGCTACTACATTCTTAATAGATCATTAAATCCATACCCCAACGTATGGCATAATTTTGTCAAATCTTGCGTCGGGGGGGGGGGGGTTGTTTTGTAAAATCTGGAGCCAATTTCCCCAAATCAAGTGAAAATGACAGAGAAAACTTAAAAACGCACCATATAGTAATAAAAAAGGTAAAGATGTATTAAAGAAAACTGACCTGTTTCAGTCGATGCTTGAATTATGCCAGGGGCGGATCCAAGATTTTTTTAGAGGGGGGGGGGGGGCAAAATAGGTTGATCCGATAAACTTGCTTTAGGAGCAAGTTTAATTAAAAAGAATTTGCGTTAATTAAGTAAATTACACTACTTTAGACTATAGGGGGGCGCCCCTCGCCCCCTGGATCTGCCACTGAATTATGCAGGCTTATCTTAGTTTTGACAACATTTTTAGAGAAACTAAATTTCACCTGGGGGGGGGGACTGGGGTCTGGGGGAAAACTGTGGTCTGGGATCGGCAGTTGCTCCCTCTATCCCGTAGGAAATTATGCTCCTGACTCCTACCCCTTGCCACTTAGTGGTTGGAGAAGTGTAGTGTAGACATGTGGTTCTGGAACCACTCAAAGTTGTATATTTAAAGAAGGATTACTTCTTGTTATACTTACTTATTTAAACTATTTACTTGACAATTCCGCTGTAATATTCTCTCCATACACAAGATCGTATATCCAAAGAGAAACAAAAACAAATAAAAACAGATCTGTAGGCGAATTCAGGTAACTCTTCCCAAAATTTTTGAAATGAAAGCAAACTTAGTTTATAATACCATTTATCGTACCTACACAAGAAATGATCTTTTTTGAAATTTTGATTCATTTGTAAGTAATGAATGGCTGTTCTATTTAGGGACAGGTCAAATAACTCCCTACTCCTACAGGCACATTTCTGTTGAGCTAGCAAAATTTCCCACAAGCATGTCGATATGCAAACATGTCCGCTTAGTTAACCTTTTGTGTCGAAGCTAGTCGCCTGGAGGTACTTTCTTAAGTGCTACTAAATTTAATTTTTTAAAACAAAGGATTAAATGTCTATTTCTTCTTAAAAAAAAATTCCAAAAAAAGACATCGTTTTTCCCTAAATTGGAGATGATTAGAAACAATATAGAAAAAAAAGTTTTTAACTGAAACTAACGAAAAATATCAAAACTTAAAAAAAACAGAAGGTATTCTGTAAAACAAATGAGATCATGGCAGTGTTGTTTCTAAACTAAATTTTAATGAAAAACGAGCAGAGATTAATCTGAAAAAAAACAAAGCTTTTCCGAGGGAAGTAAACAGCAAAGTCAAAACTTAAAACAAACAAAAATTATTACTTCACAGCCTATCTAACATATATCAATAAAACTAGTGAAAGTAAATCAACTGGTGATATTTTCCTATGTTTGTAGGATTACAGAAAACTAGCACTTTACTGAAAACACAAAACAATATAAGAGTTTTGGCACGGTAAAAGTAAACCATTTACGAGCACTTTTAACAGTATAAATGTAAAGTATTTTTAAATTATTGTTTTATTTATTTTTTTCGTTTGATTTGTCGTCACTTCTTCACAATGAGCTCTATTCAGTGATTGATTATCATTTTGGATCTGAAAAAGACATTTCAGTATTTGTTTGTAGACAAGTTCGAAGTGAAGGAATCTCATTACCATTAAGACTACAGACTCGCTTTAAAAATTTGTGTCACAACTTGAAATTCGGCGTTTTATAGGGAGAAATAACTGGATCTCCACTATTTCCAGAGTCCATATTATGGTTGATATGTTCTTAATTTCGAGTAACATTAGGTGAGACCAAAAAAGTTACCTGATAAATCAATCCATTATTTTTTATGCTGTTTAATGACTGTAAACTTATTATTTTTATGCCTAAGTTTTTAAAATAATTTTAATTGTATACTGAAAGTTACTGATATCACAGCTCCTGTAAGACTACCCCCTTCTCCCCGTAATCTCCAGGTATACGATCAAAATATTGAGATAGCCATTTTACCCCAAAAAAGTGTAAAGATACATCCTGGTGCTCAAAGTTGGGCATCTGCAAAATCTCAGGAACGGCTTAAGACAGGGTATTAAGCTGAATGCTGAATGCTAAGACAGGGTATTAAGAGAATGCTGAGGGGGATATTGGGCTTAATCAAAAGACCCAATGTGCATCCTAGTTTCAAAAAGGTGTGCGCAATATCTCAGAAACGGCTAAGTGTACTGAGTTGAAACTATCAGGGAACGCTAAGGGAGAGTTAAAACTAAATCGAAACTCCCTATGTGTATCTTGATTGTCAAAAGAGCGTATCTGCAGTGTCTCACGAACGGATAAGGACAGTAAAAGATTACAATCAGGGCGATTGTACAGCCCAATGAGGAATGAGTCTTTAGCTTTTCCTGGGGAATTTAATAGTGCCGCTTGAGGGAAACTTCCTATTTACCTCCAAAGGAATCGGAAACAAATTTTGTGGTAACCATTTGGTTCAAAATAGTCCAAAGCTTCAATAACTATGCCTCCGCCCCCAGCATGACAGGACTCCTCGTATCCCCTGGGGCAAGGGCTATGAATTATGGAAGTTACCCATTATTTGCATATAGGTTTTACTGTTGGGAAAAGGGGCTTGTTTTATTCTGGGTCTCTAAAAAATTACCAAGAGAAACTAAGTGCATCGAGGTTGTCAAAAGGACTTACCTGTGATATATCAAGAATTGCTGAAGGTATTAAATTGAAACTTACAGGCCTTTATGTGGAAGATGTAAAACTAAATCAAAAGACACTAATGGTATTCAAGTTGTCAAAAGAGCATTTGTGGAATGTCTCAGGAGCGGCTAAGGGTATAAGTTGAAACGAATTGAAAATTTCAGGGACGGCTTATGGGGTGATGAACTAAATCAGAATGCACTATATGCAATCTGTTGTCAAAAGTGCGTATCTACGATTTCCCCGGAATGGCTAAGGTCTAAGTTGAAACATTCAAGGTATGTTGAAGGGAGCGTTTAACTAAATCTGACTATGTGTATCGAAGTTGTCAAAAGAGCGCATCCGCAATATATCTATAGTGGCTAAACGCATTGAGTTGAAATTTGTGTGGAATTTTGAGGGGGACATTGAGCAAAATAAAAAGACCTTATGTCCATCCAGGCTGTCAAAATGCGATCTATGCAATATCGTAGATGTCGCTTTGGGTAGTTAGTTGAAACTTTCAAGGAAAGTGTAGAGGGGTCTTAAACTAAATCAAAAGACAAATGTGTATCCAGATTGTCAAAAAGCTTATGTGCCATATTTCAGAAATGCTAAAATTATTATTTATAAACTTTCAGGGCCTCTTATTGGGAATTTTAAACTGCATCAAAAGACAATGTGCGCATTCAGGTTGTCAAAAGGACATATCTGCAAGGTTTTAGTAACGACTAAGGAAATTCAATCAAAATTTTTAGAGAATGTCGATGGGCATATTGAACTGAATAAAAAGGCACTGAGTGCATCATCCTTGTCAAAATGGCATATCTAAAATATCTCGGCTATAGATTAAGGGAATAGATTAATGGGTTAAGGGATCTTGGTCTGAAATATTATTTTCTTTTATGCTGATTTTCTGAAAATTTCAGGCCGCGAAAACTTCTGAAGGTTTGGAAACCAAGAGAAGGTTCAGCCGGAAACGAACATGATTGTATTGATTCTTGACACCTGATTTTTATTTTTTAAACGAAACAAAATAGTAGGCTACAGAAGAAGATTCTTACAATGAAATGGTTGGCCAATAAAGTTGTGACATGATACGGGTTTGGACGGCTTACACCCTATAGAAAGCCATAATAATGCAGATTTTTAATTCATTTACTCGAACAATATTTCCCATTCATCCGAAATTCTATTTTACAACTATTGTTAAAGCTGTTGCAAAATTTTGTTCAGAATACAAATAACAAGCCAAGCTTGGATTCACAAGAAGAAAAAAAAAAAAAAATTGCAAATGTTCTTTTTATCACCCAATAAATATGATTTTAGTTGAAAAAGAACAGAAATTACTTTTCAAAATTTTATCCACAAGAGAAGTTTTTCAAACAAAAGTATAGAGCTACATTAATCCATGGAAGAGCAGAAATAAATAATAATTAAAGCCTATTACGAACAGATGTTATGATCAATAAATAAATAAGACCCAAAAGGAAAACAAATTACAATGAATAATCAATTAAAATTAAAAAACAGAAATTATACAAACAGGACAAAAAAAAAGACAGAAATTACTACAAATTGGTAGTGCTTTCGTAAGCCTTCTCAAGATCAGAGCGTTATTTGTGGTATACTAAAACAAAATAAATTTAAAGGGTTTTTCTTTATAACGTAATTAAATCCAAAATTGCCGAGACTCCCAAGAACGAATGTAATTGTATGTTAAACTGTCATCTAACTTCATTAGTTCTTTTCAATATCTTAGGTAATATGGTGATTTTGTTCTTATGAAAAATAAAAACATCTGCTTATCTTAAAAACTGTTTTCAGTGAATTGCAAATGAAACTCTGGTCTTCAGAAGGCTTAGGGAGCTTCAGCTTTTCCTATATGTGTGGTAATATCTTTTTGTTTTAAGTTTGACTTGGTTATTCATTGTATTTTATGATCGTCTAGGTCTTATTATTTGTTTATTGTATTTCTATTCGTTTTGCACTTGACTTATTTATTTGGCTTTATTTATGTTCATCTTTGGTTTAGTGCAGCTTTCAACTTATCTTTGAATTTTTTTTTGTTTGGAAAGTTTTTTAAATTAGTTGTCAAATAAGAAGGCTGTATCCTTTGTAAAAAGAATGCGATTAGGGCACTAAGAAGGATGTGGTCCTTGTTTATATGGAGACGGATTGCTAGGGGAAGAAAATGAACCGTAAAATCATAAATTAATTCCTTAAGTATTAACTTAAAAAAAAAGTTATAATTTAAGTGAAAATTAAAATGAACAAAAACTGTTGCTTTGCTGTTTGCAATACGTATTTTCAAAGCTGGTTCAAATAGACTAATTCGTGGTATTTCCTTATACTTAGGGAATTCTGATAAACTAGCGTTTTACTGAAAACAAAAATGCGACGTAAAAAAGAGTGATTACAAGCAGAAAAGTCCTTAAGTAGCCTGAAAAGTATAGAAGACTAATTTACATGACTCTCGATAGTCTTTCACCAGCCCCAACATTAATAAATTTCACTGTATGATTTTATTTCCCGAAGAAATTCAAGCAAGCTCAGCTTCACTTGTGTTTTTTTCTAGCATTTTTGTATTTTCTGGGGCTAAATCCTCATCTGCATTTGGTTCGTAATACCAGTAATAACAACAATAAAACACAACAAAATCAGAAAAACTTTGTTTACTGCTTGAGGTAATACCCAAGTATTTGAAGGGGAGCTGGGATGCCTTTACACTTACACTGTAAGCGAACAATATAGAAATTTTCTGAATAGAAAGAATTAGTGTTTAATTCGCGATAGGAAACTTGCATCAAAATTACCGTCATTTTACCTAAACGAATACCCACAAACAAATCATTTTTCTATTATATCAGCAATGACTAATTTGTAAGGAATAATTATTCTTTGAAGTTTTGGCATCGTGCCATATTCCTGTAGGCGCAACGGGTACGGGTATTTGCATTCTTTTCATCAGGGATGTTCAGTCTTAAATTTACTTCCGTGAGTGAATGACAAGATGTTAATAGTCTGACGAATAAGATTGTTTTAAGGCTTTATTGATTTAAGGAACTAGTAAGTAGATTTTAATTTCCTTCAAAAGGGCAAAAGCGCTTACCTACATGGATTGTAATTTCACTGTGAATCATTCGTGAAATTCTCATTTGCCTGGCATAAAGATTTTTCAACTTCGTAAGAAGTCAGGTTATGCAAAGAAATGAAATACTAATATTATTCTTCTTCTGACAACTCACTGTTGCACTAAGCTGCCCTTGGCCAACACATCTATACTCACTCCTTCTGCATCCCAATTTATTCATAGCCTCCCTCTTTATACCCTCCCAAGAAGGTCCAATTTTACTTAAACCCGTCGGTACTCCTGTATTCAACGCACTCTTCTTATATACGGTAAGGGAAACCAGTCACGAAAAAACTGGTTTTGACGGGTTAATTTAAGACACCGCTATAGGGTAATACAATGTATAGGATGGTTTTCATTGCGTATACGATATTTAAACTGTTGTTTTTTGGGGTTTAGGGGGAAGGGAAAGGTACCTAGGTTAGGTTACGTAATAATATGTACTATGCTTTACCTCCCCCCCCTAATGTGCAAATATATAGCCCAAATTTGTTTCTAAACTATTAATATGCATCCTATTTTATTTTATTTCATTAGCATTAACCAAACTAGCAGTATATAAAAGAGTGCCTTTAATACAGGAGTACCAACCCGTCCTTACGAAAATGGTTGGTCGAAAAGGTCGATCTTTGGCCATCTGGCATCCTTCATCCACAGAACCTGTGTATTGTAACCTTTCTTTCATTATAACCATAGAAATCTGGATAGAACCATATGTTCCGTACTCCTTACTGTTTGAAATTCTGTCATTCGGAGGGGTGCCCTAAATAATCTGTAGAAAGTTCCTCTATAAAACATACAACACATTCCGTTAGAAACTGTTCTGTCTTTCGGAACTAATACTAATCCAGAGTAAAATTAATACATTTATTTCTTTTACTATTGAAATTCCTTTCTCTAACACTCAGGTCCCATTCCAATAAACATTCGGTGCTTCTTTTTGAAAAGAAGTTAGTAACCCCTCTTTCATCATTGGGCTGTACAACCGCTCCGGTTGCAGATGGTTTCAACAGATGAGAATATATTTCATGCTGACAGTTATCCAATTTGGTGAAAACTTGCCTTGTTTGTATGAATGCCCGTGGGACTACGTGGGAGCGGGAGGTCCAATCGGGTATCCCCTCCCACACTAAAGGTTGAACGTGAATATAAATAATTAAACTGAACGGGGACCAATTTGGGTAATCTTGCGCGGTACTCTTCTGAAATACAGGACACACGAAAGAAAGACCGCATTGAAATCTCAAGGCCGGTATTGATAAACAGTTTTCCACTGCATAGTGAGATATTGATGAGTCCGTGACAAAGATTTAAGCTTTAGTTTTTGGGGGTTTAGGGGGACTGAAAGGTAGCTAGGTTAGGTTACATATTTAATATATGCTATGCTTTACTCCCCCTAATGTGCAAATTTATAGCCCAAATTTGTTCATAAACTATTATAATTTCATCCTATTTTGTTTTATTTCATTAGTATTAACCAAACTTCACTTATCGTATACGTCATGTATTTGAGAGGAGTACCTCTTGTGCCATCATATTCTGGACTAAGCACTATAATAACAAAACATTAGTTCTGCTCGAATCCCCATCAACACTATTCCCAAGTGTAATAGCCATTATCCTAACAATTGAGTCTCTGCAATACTCCCTTAACCCCTAATTGAGCTGGATAGAGCCTTAGCCTATTTACAGAACTTTGCTAATCAACTCGTATTTTTTCTACATTAGGATCCAACCGTTGATGAGTAATGAATGAGCAAACCAGCAGAAAAGCTAAGTTTTTTGTATAACCTGGAGCTATATTATATTGCTCTATGCAGCCTATATCTGGCCCAATAAGGGGGATGGGACAATAACGATAGATGCTATTAAATTTGGAAGTGCTAAATGGGGAATTGAATGGCTCTACTCTTTTGTTATTAAAGCGCTTAGTTCAGAATCGGAATCTTGGCGGAAGGATACCAAAATTTAATAGCTCTCTGGCAAATAAATACTTTCCCTTACTTTTGTTCCATTTCCAGACTTGTCCCCCCCTACCCTTAAAAATTATGTAAAACTTTGGTTTACGGAATACTCGCCATCTGAGAAAGGTGATGGACTGGAATGACATTGTTGACCTAAATTAGGGCAGAGGAATGTATTTTAAAGCTTCTAAAGGCCGTTTAATTAGAATAGATAGTTCTTTTGAAAGTACTAAAAAAACTGTAGCGTAAAGAACAAGGTATTGACTAGGGAAAAAACCCCCCATATACGTAATAATTTTTGTTCGTTTTAACTTTTAATGTTGCTCAGTACTTTCAGTTGAAAAACTTGTTTTTTTTAAATTTAATTTCTGATCGTTTTTTAAATAATGCAGGGAGATCCGGCGTCCCCTTCATAGAAGGGGACGCCGCCATGGAAACATCCTCTATGGAAAGATCCTCCCACGTAACCCCCTCCTCCGATCCCCCCCACCAGAAAAAAATCTCCTGAAAATGTCTGTATACTTCCAATAACCAATACTATATCAGAGGCAAAACTATAGCGTTGCCTACAGTAAAAGCCATACGGTTCCAATGTTTTATTATTTATTTATTTTTCCCAGAGGCACTTCATATGGAAGGGGTCGTCGTATAAAATTCCAAGGGGGCTCATTCGATTGGAAATCAAGAGCTCAAGTGCCCTTTTTAAGGGTCAAAAGTGATTAAAAGGCAACTAACACCCCTTCTACGCCCACCATTTCCCCAAACACATCCAATTAAAACTTTGAGACAGCCTTTTTTTCTACGTAGTTGATTTTCATATAGAAATTATGTTTTTGAGGACGACACTCCCCCACAGCCCTCAGGGCAAGGGTTGTAAGTTATGCCCCGGGGGCATATATGGTTTTTATAGAAAGCTTTGTCGTAGAAACTTCAAAGAGGGCTTATTCGATTAGAATTTCAAAGGGCAAATGCCCTTTTTAATGGTCGAAAGTGATTAGAGGGCAACTAACCCTCCTGTCACGCCCACCTTTTCCCCAAACACATCCAATTAAAATATTGAGATAGCCATTTTGTTCAACGTAGTTGCAAATTCTGGAAATTTGGTCTTTGAGAATGACACCCCCCCCCCCCGCCACAGCCCTCTGGGCAAGGGTTGTAAATTATGTCCTGGAGCCATATAAGGTTCTCATGGAAGAAATGCTCGTATAAACTTCAGAGAGGGCTCATTTGATTCAAAATTGAAAGTTCTAGTTCACTTTTTAAGCGTCAAAAGATATCGGAGGGTAACCAGCCCCCCCCCCTAATGCCCTTTTTCCTAAATGTATCCGATAGCAATTTTGAGATAGCTATTTTGTTAATCATAGTTCAAAGATTATATGACAAAAACTCCGGTGTAGACGCAATCCCCGGGGGCAGGCGTTGTGACTTATGCCCTGGGGGCATATATGGTTCTTATAGAAGGGATGCTCGTATAAACTTCAAAGAGGGTTCATTTGATTAGAAATTGAGAGTTCTAGTTCACTTTTTAAGAGTAAAAAGAGATTGGAGGGCACCTAGCTCCTCCCCCCCCCCTGCACGCCCTTTTTTCCTCAAACCCATCCGATAAGAACTTTGAGATAACCATTAAAAAAATAGTTTAAAGACCATATTACAAAAACCCCAGGGTCGACTCCGCCCCCCCCCCCCAGGGCCCGAGGGCAGGCGCTGTAAGTTATGCCCTGGGGGAATATATGGTTCTTATGCAAGGGATGCGCATAAAAACTTCAGAAAGGGCTCATTTGATTGGAAATTGAAAGGTCTAGTTCAGTTTTTGAGATTCGAAAGAGATTGGAGGGCAACTAGTCCCCCCCTCTCAATGCCCTTTTTTTCCCGAATGCATCCGATAAAATTTTTGAGATAGCCCTTAAGTTAAAAATTGCTCAAAAGTCAGATAATGAATACTCAGATATCGTCACAGCCCCCCAGGGCCCGGGAACAGGCGTTGGAAGTTATGCCGTGGGGCACATATGGTTCTTATGAAAGGGATGCTCGTACACACTTCAGAGAGGGCTCATTTGTTTGGAAATTGAATGTTCGAGTTCACTTTTTAATATTCAAAAAAGATCCGAGGGCAACTAATCCCCCCGCGCCTCTTTTTCCGACCCATCTGATGAAAATTTTGAGATACGACATTTTGTTAAAAAAAAATAGTTCAAAGGTTGGACAAGAAAAACTCAGATGTCAGTACACCCCCCCAGGGGCCATACATGCCCTAAAGGCATTTATGGTTCTTTTGAAAGGGATGCTGGTATAAACTTCATAGAGGGCTTATTTGATTGGAAATTGAAAGTTCTAGTTCACTTTTTAAGAGTCAAAAGATATCCGAGGGTGACTAGCCCCCCCCCACACCCTTTTTTCCCCAAGCCCATCCGATAAAATTTTTAAACTATTTCATTAAAAATAGTTCAAAGGTAAGATAAAAAAAACTCCCGTGTCGACGCAACCCCCCAAGGTCCGGAGGCAGGTGTTGTAAGTAATACTCTGAGGGCATATATGGTTTTTATGGAAGGGATGCTCGTATAGACTTCGGAGAGGGCTTTTTGATTGGAAATTGAAAGTTCTCGTTCAATTTTTAAGAGTCAAAAGAGATCAGAGGGCAACTAGCCCCCCCCCCCCCCACCACGCCCTAAATGCATCAGATAAAAATTTTGAGACAGACATATTGTTAAAAATTGTTAAAAATGGTTTTAAGTTCAGAAAATAAAACTCCGGTGTCGACACAGCCCCCCAGGGACCGGGGTTGGCGTTTTAAGTTATACCCTAGGGGCATATATTGTTGTTATGGAAGGGATGCTCGTATAAACTTCAGATAAGGCTCGTCTGATTGGAAGTTGGAATTTTTAGTTCATTTTTTAAGGGTAAAAAGCGATCGGAGGGTAGCTAGTCCCCCCTACACTCCATTTATTTTTTTCCCAGAGGCACTTCATATAGAAGGGGTCGTCGTATAAACTTCAAAGGGGGCTCATTTGATTGTAAATTGAGAGTTTTATTGCTCTTTTTAAGAGTCAAAGGTGATGGGAGGGCAACTAGCCCACCCCCCGAGCCCTTTTTCACCAAATATATCCGATAGAAAATTTGAGGTAGCCATTGCATCAGATAAAATTTTTGAGATAGCCGTTTTGTTAAAAATAGTTCAAAGGTTAGATAACAAAATTCTGATGTCGACACAACCTCCCAGGGCCCGGGGACAGGCGTTGTAAGTTATGACCTGGGGACATATAAGGTTCTTATGGAAGGGGTGCTCGTATAAACTTCAAAGAGGGCTCATTTGATTGGCAATTGAAAGTTCTAGTTCACTTTTTACAAATTTAAAGTGATCGGAGGGTAGCTAGCCCTACCCGCCCCTATTCCACAAATGAATCAGATAAAAATTTTGAGATGCACATTTTGTTAAGAATAGTTCTAGTTACTAACTAGACAAACAAGGCATAACTTGAACTAAAAATAGTTCAAGTTAGGCAATGGGGGCATATATGGTTCTTATGGAAGGTATGCTCGTATAAACTTCAGAGAGGGTTGATTTGAATAGAAATTGGAAGTTCTAGTTCAATTTCTAAGAGTCAAGAGAGATTGGAGGGCCCCTG
This sequence comes from Artemia sp. Qi Xiang Cuo, assembly GCF_049724085.1. Lineage (NCBI taxonomy): Eukaryota > Metazoa > Arthropoda > Branchiopoda > Anostraca > Artemiidae > Artemia > Artemia sp. Qi Xiang Cuo. The sequence continues at coordinate 41,197,453 of NC_142810.1, forward strand.
CCCCCCCCTCACGCCCTATTTTCCCCAAACCCATCTGAGACAAATTTTGAAATAGCCATTTTTAAAATATTTCAAAGGTCAGATAACAAAAACTCCGGTGTTGACACAACCACCCAGGTCCCGGGGGCAGGCATTGTAAGCTGTGTCCTAGGCCCGTCTATGATTCTTATGAAAGGAATGCTCGTATAAACTTCAGAGAGGGCTCATTTGAATGGAAATTAAAAGTTCTTGTTAATTTTCTCAGAGTAAAAAAAGATGGGAGGGCAACTAGCCCCTCCCGCTTTCCATACCTTTGGGTTTATTGGATGGATAAACCCATCTGATAAACATTTGAGGTGACTATTTTGTTAAAAATGGTTTGAGCATCAGATATTAAAACTCCGGGGTCAACACTACCTCCCAGGGCCCAGGGGCAGGCGTTGTAAGCTATACTCTGGGGGTATATACGGTTCTTATAGAAGGGATGCTTGTATAAACTTCTGACAGGGCTCATTTGATTGAAAATAGAAAGTTCTAGTTCACTTTTAACGAGTCAAAAGAGACCGAAGGGCAATTAGCCCCCCCCCCATTCCCCTTTTCCCCAAAACCATCCGATAAACATTTTGAGATAGCCATTTTGTTAAAAATAATTCAAACATTAGATAATTAAAACTCCGAGGTTTACACAAACCTATTTTTTCACTTTGATATTGTTACTTTGATACCAGTTTTGATACTTAGATGAACATTTGATCTTTTTTTTTAAATGTTTGATTTTGAAATAAGGAATTTTTGAAAACTTGAAACTTTTTGCAATCAAAAACGAACAAAAATTTATTAAAAAAAACTCCGAAAAATAAGTTTTTCAAAGAAAAGTAAAGGCCATTTTAAACTTAAGATCAGGAGATACAAATACATGTTAAAATTAAAACTCAAAACGACCAGAAATTACTATTAAAGAATAAATGAAACCCAAAACGAACAGAAATTAAATAAACAATCATAGCAAAAAACACACAACAAGTAATAATGTAAATGAATAAATAGATCTTAAAGCGAGTAATGCTTAGATTGGATATGAAAATCAGCTTAACACGGAAAAAAATGTTTTGCTATTGAAGTATAAATGAAACTTAATACGAACAGAAACTAAATAAAAAATCAATGCAAACAAACATACAGAAGATATTAATGTAAATGATCAAATAAATTTTAAATGAACAAAACTGAAACTGTATCTCAAATCAAGCTTAAAACGAACAAAAATCACTACAAACAAGAGTTTGGGTATTGCCTCCTTCTCTAGCTGTAAAAATATAAAACCTACTGCATTATTGGCACTATACTGAAAACTATATGCGCCTTGAACAATCTTGGAAAGTATAAACAAAATCAAATTAAATATTTGATGTATAATGATATTAATTGTTGAAAGATCCATCAGTTCAAGAATTTATTTTACTGTAATTTTATTTTTATTTTCAATGCTGTAAGAACTGGAAAATAAAATATTTGTAATATAATTCGTTTTCATTGAAGCACCAATGACGCAGTAGGCTATTGGTTCTTATTTACAGTTAAGGAAGGGGGCAGTATCCAAATTCTTGTTTGTAGTGAAACTATATTCGTCTTTAACAACTTTAAAAAGAACTAATAAATTAAACTGAATGTTTGATGTATAATTAGATTAATTGCTGAAAGCCCATCAGTTATAAATTTTATTATAATTTTAAGGTTTATTTTCAATAATAAGTACAAAAGAAAATATTTATAATAAAATTGGTTTTTAGTATAGCGGCTTTTTGGCATGTAGGAGCTTGAAACATCTACAGTAGGGTTTTCTGTTATGCTGCATCTGATAGTTTGATTTTCATTAAGATTCTATCAGTTTTAGGGGTTTCCCCCCTTTTTTCGAAAATAAGGCAAATTTTTCCAGGCTCGTAACTTTTGATGGGTTAGACTAAATTTGATGAAACTTATCTATTTGAAATCAGCATAAAAAACCGAGTGTTTCGATGTATCTACTGGTATAAAAATTCCGTTTTTTACAGTTTCGGTTACTATTGAGCCGGGTCGCTTCTTACTTACAGTCTTTTACCACAAACTGTTTGATTTTCGTCTAAAGTTCAAAAATCAATAAGTAAAATTCCAGCATCCAGTGACTACGCGCTGAATTTACTCAATGACGAGAGTTGTGGTAAGTCAGCTAGAATTTGAGTGTAAAATGATCAGAGCTGCTGTGACTGCGGAGGGCAAAATTCCTAAAGTTGACTGTAGTTCAACTAAAATTCTGGGTCTGAAGCGGTATTAATCAGTATTGACATTTTTTGATTGTTTTATTGTAAACCGACATTTCACACCTTTTAAGTGTTTTGTTTTAGTTTGACTATTTCTGCATAATTTGAATAAAAACTGCTCAGAAATACGGAGAGACCTAGGATTTTAAGGGGTTGGGCCCTGACCCCTCCTGCGCCCAAGTCATTGTCCACTATGCAGTATGGCATTTTAGCAGAGGACAGAAAAAAATCACCAAAATATTAAACAAAATTTCGGAAAAACCAGAAATATAACGGAATGATCAGTGAAGAATTAACATTAGAAGACACTGAACAGAATACTACACAAAAGAAAAAAAAACACATTCAAGATCACGAAGTGGTGGGATTAGACGATAATTGATATACTATACAGCATGGTGTTAAAGCAGAGTCCAAACCGGGTGAAAAAAAAATGCAAAATCTCAAACAATATATTGCACAAAACTAAGGAAAACCAAAAAAAAACTTACGAAATGTGCACCAAAGAATTACCAGTTCCGAAATCAAGGAAAACAAGCTATTGTTGATGTTAATACCTAGCCACCGAAACCATAAAACAGAAAAAACCGACAAACTTTTACAAAGAAGGGGTAGTAATGAAAATGGAATAGATAAACGCAAACGTATAATTAAGAACACATTAGATCTGGATTCGCCTCTTGTTCAAAACGAGCCATTGCTGGACTATCTTGTTTAGGTCAATAGCATCGATGAGGTCGTTTTTTCCTCTCCAAAAACATCAGGGTATCTAGTCAAGAATCAAGCATAGTAGTTCTCAGCCAGTTCTTTATATACTTGAGTTTGATGTTGCCAGCGATATTCTTCATTTAGGATTTCTCTGAAGCAAATAGCGCCTTGAAAAACTGAAACCCTTCTCTAAGAGCAGTAGGCCTAGCGTTCCTGGGAGGTTTTTCCCGGTTTGGGAAAACCGTAACTTCTAGATGAATATCTGCTGCAGAGGTGCTTTTTTTTGAAGAAGACTGAAGAAAGGAGCAAAATGGCTGAAAATTGGAAAAGCAAGCTCTGAGGTTATATTTGATGTTCGTACACAACATATCAAGCAAAATTCCTAAAAGGTGTCTGTATAACTACTGCGGTGAGAGCTCGGCTTCACTTTGAGTTCGGTTGTCAAAACAAGATGTTCCCAGTTCCCGCCAATAGTTTCTGACGAAATCGACCTGTTTCCTTGTGGAAAACTGCGCTCCACTGTTAATTAAATTGTTGATTTTGCCACAGATACTGTTTCCACTACTTTCTTCATTGCTTCAAGTATCTTGGATTGCGTCGATGATGTTCATCTCCTTTTTTCGGGTTTTTATGTTTGAATGTTAGCCCTATACATTATACAAGGGCAGAAAATAAAGTTGAAAGCAAGAATCTTCTTTAGAACGCCACTGGCTTTTGTTTTCACCTTTTTATTGCCGTTCTGTTTCTTTCACTTCGTCAAAAGCTGAGACTATTGCTTCAAACGCAGTAACTACTGCTTGTATGGTTTAAGACCTTTCAGTCCACCCCGTTCGTGATACGTCTTCAAGATTTAGGCGCGGCAGATCTCATGGCGAATATAAGTCACATGGCGAATGAGGAGTTCCGACAGTTTCTGCTCGACTCCTTTAAGCGTACAAGAGATTGTACTTGTGGAGTCGTTAAACTAAAAAGCTTGTTTACTCGGAAGAATTTCTCTCTTAAACAGTTTCCCTGTTATACTTTCCGCCATGTCCTCCCCGGTTTTATCATTTACCTCGCTAACATTTAGTACTCTCTCTCTATATATATCCCTTCCGAACTGATAGGGTGGATCAAGATTGCAACCTTATCAGACTGCAAAGCTCTGGGTCTCGCATCTGCCGTCACAGAATATAATTATGGATCCAATACTTCATATAAAGTACACATCATTTGGAATCAAAATAAAATTCTGATTGCAAAATAGTTAACCTTTTAAGGCAATTTTCCTTACCACAGAAGGGTTGTGCAGCAAAAAAGGTAGGAGAGGGACTGGTAGCCCTACAATAATCACTTTTACTACTACGAATACTATTAACAACTCACTGCAGCACCAAGCCGCCTGAGGCCAAGACAACTGGGCACATTTTACCTCTATCATACACATCATACATTCAAAGCCTCCCTCTTTACACCCTCTCAGGTAGTTCTCATTTCTCTTGAATCTTTCTTTAGCGCCCATGCTTCACTTGATCGATCTTTTCGTTACCCAACATCACCTTTTCCACTTCACTTAATCCTAGCCTTAGCGATTTAGTCTTCTTAGGATTAATTTTTAAAACTATTCTAGCACCCTGAATTCGTAAAATCTCTAAAAATTTATTAATTTTGCTCACACTTTCATCTAGGATGCTTAGATCATCATGTCAATTCAAATCTGAGAAAGTTTTTTTTTCCATTTGAGTCCCTATTCTTCTATTGCATTTCCTGTGCTCTTTAAGACAAAGTCTATCAAAATGATCCATATAAATGGGGATAGAACACAACTCTGCTTAACTTCTAATTTAATACAAAACCAGCTACTGTTCTCATTTCCTACATCTGAATTATCACTTTCGACCCTCAAAAAGATCTCCGTAACCATGAATTTTCAGTGGGATGTACCCTTACTATCCACTCCGTACGATGTGACCGAGAAAGAAGTAAGAAAAAAACAAACAACAATACACTGCATGCATATGACTCTTTACTTAGACAGCCCTATGGCACTTTCTCTGATTCTAGAACGCTTCAGTCTTTGATTAACTTGGGATCCCAAAGATGGTTTGGTATATTGTTGGATTATATCTAATCTAATGCAGTATATCAAAGCATGTCAGAAAGGTTTTATCTGCCTTAATCTTACCTTTAATTGGTTTAGTAGAAGTTAACTTGTCTCGTTGCGTTGACTCCAAGTCAGAATTCACAATAGGCAATACCCCCGAATGAGGTGGTCGCATGTTGATCAGATTGATCATTTACTAGAAAGAAGCCTCGGGAATGCAATAATTTTTCGCTTTAAACAGCTATTTATTTTTCCAATTAAAATTTACAAATAGAAATAACAGAAGCACTTTAGAAATATTGTCGCAAATATAGCATCGGGCCTGTGTCGGAGTAACAGTTGCAAATAGTTATGGTCACAGCACCAATAGTCGCAGTCACAAGTGCTCGCCGGCGCAAGTAGTCCCAGTCACAAATAGTTGCATTCGTAAGTATTCGCCGTTACAAGTAGTTGCAGTCGCTAGCAGTTGCAATCTCAAGTAGTCGGAGCAGTAGTAACAGTAGTAGACCTGAAAGTTTCATGTTAATACTCTTAGCGGTTCCTAAGGTATTGCTGATACAACCTTTTAATGACTTGGATGCGAATAGTCTCTTTTGATTTAGTTCAACATCCACCTCACAGTTCCTTCGGACGTTCCGAGGATCAAATATACCCGTCTTTGCCAATGATAAATGCTATGTAAATTACATAATTTAGCTTAACCGTTCCTTGAGATATTGCTGACTCTCCCTTTTGACAGCCAGCATGCGCATGGTGTGTTTTTATTTGTTCAATATCTCCCTTAAAATTTTCTGAAAGTTTTACATTTATACCCTGGGCCTTTTTGGAGACCCAGGGTCAAACATGCCCCCCCCCCTTTTCCCGGTAACAAACCTCATATGTAAACAATAGGCAACTTGAATAATTTGACCTTTAGATTTTTTTTTAACAAAATTAATTTCTCAAGTTTACGGGATGCCTTTGGGAGGAGAGCAACTAAAATGGGCGTGGGAGGAGGGCTCGTGTACCTCGTCGCTCCTTAATCTTACAAGGGTACTATAACTTTCGATTTCCAATCGAATGAACCCTTTTCATAGTTTTCACGACCCCCTCTCTATACGGTCCGGAGGGAAACATAAATAATTAAGACATGGACGGCTTTTGACTCTTTACTACAGGCAATGCAAGCTAGAGCGATGGCTCTCAAAAGAAGTTAGGATTTCCCTCATCATTGAGCTGTGCAACCGCTCGTATTGTGTTTTTTTTTGCCAGATACAATTCAACAGATAAGACTAGTACTACTGCTAACAACTTACTGCAGTGCGAAGCTGCTTGAGGCCAATACAGCTACGTACGTTCCTCCTCCATCTCAATCTGTTAAAAGATCTCTCGTTACACCATCCCAAGAAGTTCTAGTTTCCCTTAAATCATTCCTTACGAAGCAGGATAGAACCACATTTCTTTTTTTGTACAGCTCACGATTTGAAATTCGGACTATCAGACGGTTAAGCAAAACAATCCGCAGACAATTCCTCTGAAAAATATGTAATAAATCCTCTGTCTTTCGATGAGCCGACGTTCCAAAAACATACTTGACCACTGTTATCAGTGTAGCTTCCAATATTATAATCTTTGTTCGTTGACTTATCTTCCTGTTCTTTCAAACTTTTTTCAACTGTGAAAACCCATCATCTATATAAATGGGGGTAAAACCCAACCTTGCTTAACTCCTGATTCAACACGAAACCAGCTGCTTACCTCATTTCCTACTTTTACCGCAGCAATGCGTATCCATAACACAGTACATAGCACTAATCACTACAATGTATTTATCTAATATACCATACAAAGATAGGACTTTCGATAAAGCTGTTCTGTTGATTGAATCAAACGCTTGCTCATAATCTACGAAACTAAAAACTAAAGAGGTCTGGTGACTCAGACGGTCATCAATTATTATATTAATCTAAAAGTGAAAATTGTGTTGACGCATCCTCTATCCTTCTAAACCACGCGCTTCTTCTCTTAAAATTCCATCGGAAGATGAAATTTAAGGGGGGGGGGATAGTAGTAAGCGCCCAATTACCACTGACTCTGATTGCGTAATATGCCTTACCACGGGCCAGTGACCTATTACTATGAACTATACATGGGTTGGCAGGTAGGTTTTCTATTATGACACCCATTTTTGTGTGTTAAACAGTTAAAGAAAGCTTGGAGGTTAGTCCATATGATAACTTGATTGGTCGGTTTTTTTAAAAACTTGGCTAGCTATAATGTACTCAGTTAAAAAACCCGATATAATGTCCGTACACTGCATCCCAATTTTCATTATGTTTTATCAATGGTATTTCATTTGCGTAAAGCTATCTCGATTTGCCAAAACTTTTATCGTTCGCGTAAAACTAACTCAATTTGCAAAAATGGTATTCCATTTGTGTAACTCTGCTCTGAATGTCCTTAATGAGGATATAAATAATATAGAATGGCATTGTGACTTGACCTAGCTTTAGCTCTCCGATGTGGTCTGTATAATACACAAGTAAGCGAAAACCCCGTGTGGATGAGTTGAAATAAAAATTTTTAACAAGAAATGGCTGAAAAGTGTTTTGGGGGAGATGGGTTGATTGGCAGAAGGATGCATTAACGAAGTTAAAGTGGAGGGCGAGTTGCTAGTGAAAAATCTAAGCTAATAAGGGTTTTTGATCGTAAACTCTGGTTTTTTGTAAGAAAATTATGGAAAATACAATTTGTTGGTTCATAGGTGAAACTTAAGTCCAGGTATGGATCGAAAAATAAACTTTATGTAGAATCTGAGCTAATAAGGGTTTTTTGACCATAAACTCGTTTCCTGTAAGAAAATTATGCAAAATACAATTATCTCGTTCAAATGTGAAAGTTAGGTCCATTCTCTGGTTCAAATGTGGAAAAACCAGTGTGAATGAGTTGAAATAAAAATTTTTTAACAAGAAAAGGATGTATTAGCGAAGTTATAGTGGAGGGCGAGTTGCTAGCGAAAAACCCGTGTGGATGAGTTGAAATAATTTTTTTTTAACAAGAAATGACTGAAATGTGTTTTGGGGGAGATGGGTCGATTGCCAGAAGGAAATCGACCCCCTCTCCCATCAGAAATAGTCAGCCCTGAACTTCCCAATAACGAAAACTATATGTAAACAATGGGCAAAGTTCATAACCTGCAGTCCGTTCCCCTGGAGACTGTGGGGGATTAAGTCATCCTCAATGACATACTTATTAGATATTTCGACTATGCTGAACAAAATGGCTTTCTAAAAATTTGGAGTGTGTAACTTTGAGAAAATTGAGCATTGAATGGAGCATAGTTGCCCCTTCAGTTTTTGGTCACTTAAACAGGGCACTAGAACTTTTAATTGTCATTCAAATGAGCCCTACAGTAGGATGTCCGCTACTATCCTAAGCTTCAGCTGAAGCTAGCTTCAACGTTGAGCCAAAAAGATTCATATAACCATAGTTACGAAGTGATTATAGAATTGATGGTCTGTAAAAAGACCGCTGTGTACTCATGAGTGTGATTACTATTGTAAAAATTCATCATTGTTTGTCATCCACTCAGTATGATTCCAATCTATATCACGGATTTGTTTGTTCTTCTTCTTCTTCTTCTTAGGATATCTCACACACATATTCCGAGAAGGAATATCTATTGGTACCCATTTACTAAAAAATCAAACCTCTTCCTCTGGGCTGTGTATCTTACTCGGAAATATCTCACAATTAAAATCTTCCAAGTTGAATAACGGTATATCTGATTTGCATTTCTCGATTAAAAGTTTGTCAGTGGGCACATTCCCTTTTGTGTACAGTGCTGTTACCCCAAAAAACAGCATATCTCTCTAACCTCCTCCTGTACGTAGGATAAATCCTTCCCTTTGTTATAGGATGGAAGAATCATTCTATTATATAAACCTATTTTGTTTATAAAATATGGTGTACTGTGCCACCTCTCTTCATTTTAACTATTCATATTTTATTTAACATGCCAGTGATAACAGAAGACTTCTTGATGATCACTAGTCAACAGTAGAAATGCACAGTCAAAAATCACTCCACACGCTGATTTCTTCACGCTAATGTATTTACAGTAAAAAACGCCAAATATCTTTGAAGTTATATTAATATAATGAATATTCATACTATTTAAATTTTCAAAATGAAGCCACATTATATAAGAAGGAAATTGAATATATTAACATCTCAAACAAGAATTTTTATGTAATGATTTCTTCAAATAATATCAAGAGGATTTGTTTTTACACTGGTCACAGTGTGGAATGTGTTACTAAATTTTTTTTTAAAGAAATTAAACACCATTCTTATGAGATTCAAACGCTTAATATCCCCAGGCATATGCGGTAATGGTTAATTATTACGAAAATCATACGGGAGAGGAATCTATATCTTGGGGATTAAAAGAAATTAAACTTCTTCTTATCAGATTCAAACGCTTAATAACCCAAGCTTATGCGACTCAAATTTCTCTTTAGAGTGCTAACGTCTATCTGTTGAAATAATTTAACTCCAGTTTCAGAATTCTTCACTTAGTTTCCTTCTTAGTATACGGTAGTAATTATGATTACGCCAGTGCCATACTTCATAATAGCCATCATGCGTTATGTAATGATCATCATCCAATCTAGGCTCCCGATCTAAAAAAAATAGAACATTACCAATTCTACTTTAGGTACTTTTGGCTATCTTGGAAAGGGGTTAGGTTAGGAAAACGAAACTTTCAGGAATGGGTCTACAGGCTAAACAGTTCATTATAAAAATGACCTTCAGTTATTTTGATTTTAAAAGTTAAGTGGAAAATTTTGATATTATTTTGGGAAAATAGAATTGATCAATAACTTATTTCATTTTCATTAAGAAAATTCAGAATCGAACTTGAACTTTTCTTCTTCCGTGGAAATATTTGGAACAGAACTTATAATTTTTTCATCTCTTTGAGTAAAATCTGAATTGAAGTGGAAAATTTTATATTATTTTTGGAAAATAGAATTGATCAATAAATTATTTCATTTTCATTGAGAAAATTCAGAATCGAAGTTGAACTTTTTAGTCTTCGCGATTTTTGTATTAACCAGGAGTTTTGTAACAGCAAGCGAGCAAGCTATTAATTGGTTTTTAGAGTTTCGGTTACTATTGAGCCGTGTCGATCCTTACTTACAGTTCGTTACCACGAACACAATAAATTGTTTCAGCCAATCGTGTATCTCTCCCAAAAAATACTTTTCAGACAATCAACTTCAGACTAACCAGAATTTTTTTTTAACTGAAGTGGAAAATTTTGATATTATTTTGGGAAAATAGAATTGATCAATAACTTATTTCATTTTCATTAAGAAAATTCAGAATCGAAGTTTAAATTTTATTATTCCGGGAAAATATTTTGAAAAGAAATTTAAATTTTTTCATCTCTTTGAGAAAAATCTGAATTGAAGTGGAAAATTTTATATTATTTTAGGAAAATAGAATTGATCAATAACTTATTTCATTTTCATTGAGAAAATTCAGAATCGAAGTTGAACTTTTTAGTCTTCGCGATTTTGTATTAACCAGGAGTTTTGTAACAGCAAGCGAGCAAGCTAATAATTGGTTTTTAGAGTTTCGGTTACTATTGAGCCGTGTCGATCCTTACTTACAGTTCATTACCACGAACACAATAAAAAAAAATAAACAGGCATTATACCCACTACTTTTCGTTTAAACTAATGTGGTTTCTATAAAAAATTTGAAATTATCTCGTTTAAACTATTGAAGTTTCTATAAAGTTAAGTTAAAAAGCTGCTCACCAAGTTTAGCGAAATAAAAACGTCTATTTGCAGCATTCCCCTTCATCTTCCAAATTGTAAGAAGGAACTGAATGTATATCATCCCATTCTTAAGGTATTTTATACCTTATATCTTGGAAATTAAGTCTCTCTCTTCTTATCAGATTCAAAGGCTTAATACCCACAAGCATATGTGAGTCAAATTTCATCTTAAAGTGCCAACGTATCTGATAGAATAATTTAAGTCTTATGATCAATTTCATAAAACCTATAATTTTCACCTTTTTCTTTCATTAAGTATCAATTACTTCAAGAAATTAATTCCACATTTTTGCAGATAGGAGCTTGAAACTTCCGAAGTAGAGTTATTGGTTTTTAGAGTTTCGGTTACTATGGAGTCGTGTCGCTCCTTACTTACAGTTCGTTAGCACAAACACAAAAATGTTATCACTCTTAACATTTAAATATTGGCAAATCCAAAACACCAGTGCAGTGATTTTTGCAAGTGCGTTTAGGTGTTAAATTCCAATTAATAGGCACGTAACGTCAATAAAACCTCTAATTTTCATCTTTTTCTTCATTAAATATTTTGACTAGTTTCTTTTATCATCTATCTTGCGCAGCTTACAGCTGATAGAACATTACCAATTCTACTTTAGGTACTTTTTGGCTATCTTGGAAAGGGGTTAGGTTAGGAAAATGAAACTTTCAGGAATGGGTCTACAGGCTAAACAGTTCATGATAAAAAAAGATAGTTTCATTTTTTAAGGTTAATTTAGCTACTTTTGGCTATCTTGGAAAGGGGTTAGGTTAGGAAAATGAAACTTTCAGGAATGAGTCTACAGGCTAAACACTTCATGATAAAAAAAATTCGCGCCCAACTTATGTTAATTTCTGCTCGTTTTGAGTCTGACTCGGTTAATTAGAAACCACTGTTTGCAATCCATTTCTCCGTTGAGAGGACCTGTTTGACTAGTTTCTTTTATCATCTATCTTGCGTGGCCTACACCTGATAGAACATTACCAATTCTACTTTAGATACTTCTGGTTATATGGGAAAGGGGTTAGGTTAGGAAAATGAAACTTATTTGTTATCGTTTTGATTCTGACTAGGTTAATTAGAAACCACTGTTTGCAATCCATTTCTCCCTTGAGAGGACCTGTTTGACCAGTTTCTTTCATCATCTATCTTGCGTGGCTTACACCTGATGGAACATTACCAATTCTACTTTAGGTAGTTTTGGCTATCTTGGAAAGGGGTTAGGTTAGGAAAATGAAACTTTCAGGAATGTGTCTACAGGCTAAATAGTTCATTATAAAAAAAGATAGTTCCATTTTTTAAGGTTTAGCTACTTTTGGATATTTTGGAAAGGGGTTAGGTTAGGGAAATGAAACTTTCAGGAACGAGTCTACAGGCTAAACAGTTCATGATAAAAAAATTCGCGCCCAACTAATGTTAATTTCTGCTCGTTTTGAGTCTGACTCGGTTAATTAGAAACCACTGTTGCAATCCATTCCTCCGTTGAGAGGACCTGTTTGACTAATTTCTTTTATCATCTATCTTGCGTGGCTTACAGCTGATAGAACATTACCAATTCTACTTTAGGTACTTTTGGCTATCCTGGAAAGGGATTAGGTTAGGAAAATGAAACTTTCAGGAATGGGTCTACAAGCTAAACAGTTCATGATAAAAAAAGATAGTTTCATTTTTTAAGGTTAATTTAGCTACTTTTGGCTATCTTGGAAAGGGGTTAGGTTAGGAAAATGAAACTTTCAGGAATGGGTCTACAGGCTAAACAGTTCATGATAAAAAAAGATAGTTTAATTTTTTTTTCAAGGTTAATTTAGATGAGGTTATGTGCGCGCACAGAGTGACAACATTTTTGTGTTTGTGCTAACGAACTGTAAGTAAGGAGCGACACGACTCAATAGTAACCGAAACTCTAAAAACCAATAACCCTACTTCGGAATTTTCAAGCTCCTATCTGCAAAAATGTGGAATTAATTTCTTGAAGTAATTGATACTTAATGAAGGAAAAAAGTGAAAATTATAGGTTTTATGAAATTGATCATAAGACTTAAATTATTCTATCAGATACGTTGGCACTTTAAGATGAAATTTGACTCGCATATGCTTGTGGGTATTAAGCCTTTGAATCTGATAAGAAGAGAGAGACTTAATTTCCAAGATATAAGGTATAAAATACCTTAAGAATGGGATGATATACATTCAGTTCCTTCTTACAATTTGGAAGATGAAGGGGAATGCTGCAAATAGACGTTTTTATTTCGCTAAACTTGGTGAGCAGCTTTTAAACTTAACTTTATAGAAACTTCAATAGTTTAAACGAGATAATTTCAACTTTTTTATAGAAACCACATTAGTTTAAACGAAAAGTAGTAAATGCAATTTAATTTTGATTTTTATTTTATCAGATACGTAAGATGAAATTTGACTCGCATATGCTTGTGGGTATAATGCCTGTTTATTTTTTTTTATTGTGTTCGTGGTAATGAACTGTAAGTAAGGATCGACACGGCTCAATAGTAACCGAAACTCTAAAAACCAATTAATAGCTTGCTCGCTTGCTGTTACAAAACTCCTGGTTAATACAAAAATCGCGAAGACTAAAAAGTTCAACTTCGATTCTGAATTTTCTCAATGAAAATGAAATAAGTTATTGATCAATTCTATTTTCCTAAAATAATATAAAATTGTCCACTTCAATTCAGATTTTTCTCTAAGAGATGAAAAAATTTAAAGTTCTGTTCCAAATATTTTCCCGAAAGAAGAAAAGTTCAACTTCGATTCTGAATTTTCTTAATGAAAATGAAATAATTTATTAATCAATTCTATTTCCCCAAAATAATATCAAATTTTCCACTTCAGTTAAAAAAAAATCTGGTTAGTCTGAAGTTGATTGTCTGAAAAGTATTTTTTGGGGGAGATACACGATTGGCTGAAACAATTTATTGTGTTCGTGGTAACGAACTGTAAGTAAGGATCGACACGGCTCAATAGTAACCGAAACTCTAAAAACCAATTAATAGCTTGCTCGCTTGCTGTTACAAAACTCCTGGTTAATACAAAAATCGCGAAGACTAAAAAGTTCAACTTCGATTCTGAATTCTCTCAATGAAAATGAAATAAGTTATTGATCAATTCTATTTTCCTAAAATAATATAAAATTTTCCACTTCAATTCAGATTTTTCTCAAAGAGATGAAAAAATTCTGGTTAGTCTGAAGTTGATTGCCTGAAAAGTATTTTTTTGGGGGAGATACACGATTGGCTGAAACAAAAGCAGAACTTTTAAAATCACAACAACTGAAGATCAGTAAATAATTCCATTGTTTTTTTTGTTAAACACAATTGGCTGAAATAAAAGCGGAACTTTTAAAATCACAACAGCTAAAGATCAGTAAATGATTCCTTTGTTTTTTTTTTTGTTAAACACAATTGGTTGAAGCAAAAGCAGAACTTATGGCTCAATAGGAACCGAAACTCTAAAAACCAATTAATAGCTTGCTCGCTTGCTGTTAGAAAACTCCTGGTTAATACAAAAATCGCGAAGACTAAAAAGTTCAACTTCGACTCTGAATTTTCTCAATGAAAATGAAATAAGTTATTGATCAATTCTATTTTCCTAAAATAATATAAAATTTTCCACTTCAATTCAGATTTTTCTCAAAGAGATGAAAAAATTTAAAGTTCTGTTCGAAATATTTTCCCGGAAGAAGAATAGTTCAACTTCGATTCTGAATTTTCTTAATGAAAATGAAATAAGTTATTGATCAATTCTATTTTCATAATATCAAAATTTTCCACTTCAGTTAAAAAAATTCTGGTTAGTCTGAAGTTGATTGTCTGAAAATTATTTTTTTGGGGTAGATACACGATTGGCTGAAAAAAAAGAATAACTTTTAAAATCACAACAACTTAATATCAGTAAATAATTCCATTTTTTTTTTTATGTTAAACACAATTGGCTGAAATAAAAGCGGAACTTTTAAAATCACAATAACTAAAGATCAGTAAATGATTCCTTTGTTTTTTTTTGTTAAACACAATTGGTTGAAGCAAAAGCATAATTTTTAAAATCAAAACAACTGAAGGTCATTTTTATCATGAGCTGTTTAGCCTGTAGACCCATTCCGGAAAGTTTCATTTTCCTAACCTAACCCCTTTCCAAGATAGCCAAAAGTACCTAAAGTAGAATTGGTAATGTTCTATTTTTTTAGATCGGGAGCCTAGATTGGATGATGATCATTACATAACGCATGATGGCTATTATGAAGTATGGCGCTGGCGTAATCATAATTACTACCGTATACTAAGAAGGAAACTAAGTGAAGAATTCTGAAACTGGAGTTAAATTATTTCAACAGATACACGTTACCACTCTAAAGAGAAATTTGAGTCGCATAAGCTTGGGGTATTAAGCGTTTGAATCTGATAAGAAGAAGTTTAATTTCTTTTAATCCCCAAGATGTAGAGTCCTCTCCCGTATGATTTTCGTAATAATTAACCATTACCGCATATCCCTGGGGATCTTAAGCGTTTGAATCTCATAAGAATGGTGTTTAATTTCTTTAAAAAAAAATTTAGTAACACATTACACACTGTGACCAGTGTAAAAACAAATCCTCTTGATATTATTTGAACAAATCACTACATAAAAATTCTTGTTCGAGATGTTAATATATTAAATTTCCTTTTTATATAATGTAGTTTCAATTTTGAACTTTAAACAGTAGGAATATCCGTTTTATCAATATAAATTCAAAGATGTTTGGTGTGTTTTACTGTGAATACATTGGCGTGAAGAAATCAGCGTGTGGAGTGAGTTTTGAATGCGCATTTCTACTGTTGACTACTGATCATCAAGAGGTCTCTTGTTACCACTGGTATATAAACTATAATATGTATGCGTACAATGAAGAGAGGTGGCGCAGTACACTATACTTTATAAACAAAATAGGTTTATATAATAGAATGATTCTTCCATCCTATAACAAAGGGAAGGATTTATCCTACGTACAGGAGGAAGTTAGAGAGATATGCTGTTTTTTGGCGTAACAGCACTGTACACAAAAGGGAAAGTGCCCACTGACAAACTTTTAATCGAGAAATGCAAATCAGATATATCGTTATTCAACTTGGAAGATTTTAGTTGTGAGATATTTCCGAGTAAGATACACAGCCCAGAGGACGAGGTTCGATTTTTTAGTAAATGGGTACCAATAGATATTCCTTCTCGGAATATGTGTGTGAGATATCCTAAGAAGAAGAAGAAGAAGAATAAACAAATCCGTGATATAGATTGGAATCATACTGAGTGGATGACAAACAATGATGAATTTTTACAATAGTCATCACACTCATGACTACCCAACGGTCTTTTTACAGACCATCAAGTCTATAAACACTTCGTAACTATGGTAATATGAATCTTTTTGGCTCAATGTTTGAAGCTAGCTTCAGATGAAGCTTAGGATGTTAGCGGACATCCTACTGTAGGGCTCATTTGAATGACAATTAAAAGTTCTAGTGCCCTGTTTAAGTGACCAAAAACTGAAGGGGCAACTATGCTCCATTCAATGCTCAATTTTATCAAAGTTACACAATCCAAATTTTTAGAAAGCCATTTTGTTCAGCATAGTCGAAATATCTAATAAGTATGTCATTGAGGATGACTTAATCCCCCACAGTCTCCAGGGGAACGGACTGCAAGTTATGAACTTTGCCCATTGTTTACATATAGTTTTTATTATTGGGAAGTATACAGATGTTTTCAGGGCTGACTATTTCTGATGGGAGTGGGGGTCGATTGCCTTCTGGCAATCGACCCATCTCCCCCAAAACACTTTTCATTCATTTCTTGTTAAAAAAAATTTATTTCAACTCATCCACACGGGGTTTTCGCTAGCAACTCGCCCTCCACTATAACTTCGCTAATACATCCTTTTCTTGTTAAAAAATTTCTATTTCAACTCATTCACACTGGTTTTTCCACATTTGAACCAGAGAATGGACCTAACTTTCACATTTGAACGAGATAATTGTATTTTGTATAATTTTCTTACAGGAAACGAGTTTATGGTCAAAAAACCCTAATTAGCTCAGATTCTACAGAAAGTTTATTTTTCGATCCATACCTGGATTTAAGTTTCACCTATGAACCAACGAATTGTATTTTCCATAATTTTCTTAAATAAAACCAGAGTTTACGATCAAAAACCCTTATTAGCTTAGATTGTTCACTAGCAACTCGCCCTCCACTTTAACTTCGTTAATACATACTTCTCCCAATCAACCCATCTCCCCCAAAACACTTTTCAGCCATTTCTTGTTAAAAATTTTTATTTCAACTCATCCACACGGGGTTTTCGCTTACTTGTGTATTATACAGACCACATCGGAGAGCTAAAGCTAGGTCAAGTCACAATGCCATTCTATATTATTTATATCCTCATTAAGGACATTCAGAGCAGAGTTACACAAATGGAATACCATTTTTGCAAATTGAGTTAGTTTTACGCGAACGATAAAAGTTTTGGCAAATCGAGATAGCTTTACGCAAATGAAATACCATTGATAAAACATAATGAAAATTGGAATGCAGTGTACGGACATTATATCGGGTTTTTTAACTGAGTACATTATAGCTAGCCAAGTTTTTTAAAAAACCGACCAATCAAGTTATCATATGGACTAACCTCCAAGCTTTCTTTAACTGTTTGACACACAAAAGATGGGTGCAATAATAGAAAACCTGTCTACCACCCCATGTAGAGTTCATAGTAATAGGTAAATGGCCCGTGGTAAGGCATATTACGCAATCAGAGTCAGTGGTAATTGGGTGCTTACTACTGGGGATTTTCTGCGTGTGGGTATTTTTCGCGGGGGCGAGGGGGTAAACGCCTAGAACCTACGGTTACGTTAAAAAGAATATGAATATAAAGCCAAGAGAGATGTTATCTTAAATCGAAAGACACTATGTTCATCAAGATTGTCAAAAGAGCGTCTCTGCAATTTCTCAGGAACGGCAAAGGGTATTAAGGCGAAACTTCAAGAGAATGACGTTAAAATAATTGGAGGGCAACAAGACGTGCACCCTGGTGTTTTTTTCACTTGCCTCCCCTGTAATTTCTAGAAATACTATCAAAATTTTGAGGTAGGCATTTTGTCTGAAATCGTCTGCAGATTAAATAAATGCCTCAAGCAGGCCCTGGGATAAAGTGTAATATATAATATAAGTTGGCAGTTGTTTAAAAATACGTTTTATAGGTGAAACGGGGGACTTGATATTTCAGAAATAGCTAAGTGAATTAAGTCAAAATTTTCAGGGATTTTTTTCGTGGGGGGGGGGGGTGAACTATATCAAAAGACACTACGC
The DNA here is from genome assembly GCF_049724085.1 of Artemia sp. Qi Xiang Cuo. Lineage (NCBI taxonomy): Eukaryota > Metazoa > Arthropoda > Branchiopoda > Anostraca > Artemiidae > Artemia > Artemia sp. Qi Xiang Cuo. The sequence continues at coordinate 41,215,708 of NC_142810.1, forward strand.
ATATAGGTAGTCAAAAGTTTGTATTTGCAAAATCTCACGAAAAAGGGTATTCACTTGAAACTTTCAAGGTATGGTAAAAGGAATGCTGAATATAATTAAGTTTTATTAAGTTTAATTAAGTATAATTATGTGGCACTCTGTATTTCCTGATTGTCGACAATCAGGAGCGGCCAAATCTACAAAATCTCAGGAGCGGCTTAAGTTTCAAGTTGAAACTTTAGGGAATGCTGAGGGGGATGTTGAGTTAAATCAAAAGATCCAATATGCATCCTAGGTATCAACAAGATGTTTATGCAATATCTCGGAAACGTGTAAGTGTTAAGTTTGAGCCTTTTAGGGAATGCTGAGAAGAATCTTTAACCAAATCAAAATAAAATATGTATATCCAGATTTTCAAAACGGCATATTTGTAGAATCTTAGGAACGGAAAAGGGCATAAAGTTGAAACTTCGAGGGAATTTTGAGGGAGGTGTTGAACTAAATAAAAAGACACTACATGCATCCAGGCTGCCAAAGGGTATCTAGTCTATTGTAGTCTTATGTGTTAGAGTGTATCTGGAAAAAAAAACGCAGCCTGGGTGATGGTACAGTTTTATGAGGAAGGAATTTCCAACTGTTTAGAAGCTGCACAATCGCAATGCCTAAGTAAAGAGTGATATGTCTTCAGTGTATAATCTATAATTTTTCTGCCAGCTCATTCAGGAAGCTGGAAATTTTATCTAGAATTTTTCAGGAAGCTCATTCGATCAGGAATTGAAAGTTCTAGTGCCCTTTCAAAGAGTTAAAACAGATTGGAGGTCAAACAGCCCCCCCCTTTGGTTGAAAATAGTAGAAAGGTCCAGTAGCTATGCTTTCGGAGATAGCATGACCCCCACAATGTTTACATTTAGATTTTATTAATGGGAAAAGGGGGTTTGGTTCATTTTGGTTCTCAAAAAAAGTTCTAGGTATTAAATTGCAACTTGCAGGGCGCGTTGAGGGAGACATGAAATTTACCAGAAGACATTATGTGCATCAAGGTTGTCAAAAGTGCGTATGTACAATGTCTCGGAGATGGCTAATGGTATTAATTTGAAACTCTTAGGACATGTTTGGAGGGATTCAAAACTAAATCAAAAGACATTGTGATCTTCCAGGTTGCCAAAAGTTTACCTTCTTTTGTGCGTGGTAATTGTTTTTTTCATTTTCAGTTCAGTAGTGGTTCTGGCCTCTCTTGCGCCTGGGGCAAAATCTTGATAAGAGCCCCTCTGTCTGCCACAAAATTTTCAGACCAAATGTAACAAGCTTTTCATTTATTAACAAAATTCTCTTCAATTTATTAATTAATTAATAATTTAGTTTTTTATTATTTTTTTTTATTATTTCAATTATTTAATTATCATTGGTGTTTGAATTTAAATCATTCAAATTATCCTTATTTAATTATTTTTACTTAATAATTTATTAATTGTACCTTCCACTTTATTTTAATAAAAATTTAATTTCTAAATTTATAAAATAATTATACCCGTTAAATTATTTATTTGAAATTTCGTGCCCCTAAAATTTCTGCGCCTGGGACAAGTTCCCTTTGCCCCCGCCCCTAAAACTGCCTCTGTTTAAGCATGACTTGGTTATTCATCGCAAATTTTTTGGTTGTTTGGGTCTTTTTTTTGTTTTTTGAATTGATTTCTTCTCGTTTTAACCTTTAGTTATTATTTGAAATCATATCTGCTCGTCTTTGGTGTAACGTCGGTCTCTACTTTTCTTCAAAACAAGTCTGTTGGGAAAGTATAAAATTAATTTTCTAAAAAAGGCTGTATTCTTTGCAAAAAGAATGCATTTAGGGCAGTTTTACAGCCCAATGAACAATGGGTTTTTAACCTCTTTCCAAACAAGAAGGATGTGAACTTTTCTCGGATGGAAACGGACTGCTTGAGGAATAAAATGAACCGTTGAAAATGAATAGATTCCTTAAGCTGTAGATTCGAGTTAATTTAAATAACAAAATTTTAAACTTAATGAACACGAACTTTTGATTCGTCATTTTGAAATATATATGCGGAGTTAGTTCAAATAGACTGATTCTTGATACTTCCTTACACATAGGGAATTCTGGTAAACTAGTGCTTTACAGAAAAACAAAAATCCGACACAACTAAACAGGATATTGAGCAGAAAAATCTATAAGTAGCCTGCAAAATATAAAGTACTAATTTACATGGCTCTAAATAGTCTGACCAGCCCTGAAATCAGTAAGTTTGTTCCTACGATTTTGCTGCTCTAAGAAATTCAAGCTAGCCCAGTTTCAGGTGTCCTTTTTTTCCTGGCAATTTTTGGGTTCTTACTTCTCATGAACAATTCGTTCTTAATACTAAAAAAACTACCATCATTTACCTAAACAAATATACCCGAAAACAAATCATTATCCGTATGTCAGCAATCACTAATTCTTAAGGACTAAATTATTACTTGTAGTTTTGGCGCTTTGCCATATTCCTATTGGTGCAACGGGTACGGGTAATTGCATTCTTTTCATCAGTAATGTTCAGTCGTAAACTGACTTCCGTGAATGAATGATAACATGTTGATACTCTGACGAATAAGATTTCCTTGAGGTCTCGTTAATTTTTGGAAGTAATAAGTAGGTTTCAATTTCTTTTAAAAGTGTTTACATACATGGATTCTCGTTTAGGCTGTTAACCGTTCCTGAGATTTCCATTCGCCTAGCTTAAAGGTTTTTTAACATCGTGACAAGTCAGGCTATTTAAAAGAAATGAAAGACTAATTAATCTACGGGAAAATTAATTGTCTTTTATCTGTTAATGTCAATCTTCCTCCTCCAGCACTCAGTTCCCACCCTGACAAGAATTTGGTGCTTCTTGTTTAAAAAGAAACTAGTAACTCCTATTTCATCATTGGGCTGTACAACCGCTCCGGTTGCCTTCTTTTTACCAGACAGAATAAACAGATGAGAATACATTTAATCATGAAGGGTGATCCAAATTGTTTGAAGTGCAATGAACACCCACAGGAAAGAAAGGTGCGATCGGGTATTCCACTCCCATACAAAAGTTTAAACATAAATATAAATAACAAAATTATCTCGTGCTCGGGGACCAGCTTGGATAAACTTCCGCCAAGATATTCTGAAATAAGCAATATAATAACAAATCAACAATACCGCTCGAATCTGCATTTTACACTGTTATCAAGGATAAGATCCACTATTGTAACAATTGTACAGATCCACTATTGTAAACACAACACCCCCCCCCCATCCATAATTGAGCCAGGTACAGGCTTAGCCTATTTGAGGCACTTTGTTAATTATTTCGTTTGTTTTAAATAAGGGACCAACCGTTGTTCAGTAACAAGTGTGACAAATAATGCAAACCAACAGAAAATCTAAGTTTTTTATAATCTAGAGCTATATCTGGTCCAACCAGGGGGGATGCGACGCAAGTATCATGATAGAAACCATTAAATTTTGAAATAGCGTTAAATAGAGAATCGCTTTGGTGCACTCTTTTGCTATTAAAGTTTCCTCCCTAACTACAAAATAATCAGAGAACCCCATTTTAGAGGTTTAAATGAATTCTAGTCCTTTTTTATAAGTCGAAAGTGACTGGAGACCAACCAGCCACGGGGGGGGGGCTGGTTTGAGCTCACATACAAGATATTGCTCATATGTAGTCCAGTGGCGTAATTTCGCCAATATCCGGGGGGGGGGCGTAGTTAAGCCAATTTTCCCAAATCAAGTGAAAACGATCGTGAAAACTGAAAAATTAGCCATATATTACCATAGTGGCAAAGATATCATGGTTGCAGCGATAGCTGCAACCTAGTAAAGAGCGAACCACAGCCCATAGTAACCGAAGGTTAAAAACGCGTTTTGAAAAAAAACTTTCTAGTGAAAAAATTGTTCATGTAATACTGATTCAGGAATGATAACTATTATTGCGGTTTGTCTTAGAAGTAAAAGTTTATTGCGAAAAGAAATTTATGGTGATCTTACAAAAAAGCCTGAAAACCCTCAAAAAGGGCGCCAGATAAAAATGGAAGTTGTACCATTAGAATCAATATGGTTGAAAACCTTACAAAGGAAATTACAGCCCCCTCCCCCCCTCTTGAGCAACAAGGAAAATCACTTTTTAGCATGGGTAGCACTAATATGTCTCCTGCTTTTGTTTTTTTTTTTTATTTTTTTTCTAGAAGGGCTAGAGGGTGACCAGAACATCATAGAGATGTGAGTAATAGCTCATTCGAACTGAAATTAAATTTGCTAGTTCCCTTTTTAAGTGACCAAAAAGATTGGGGGGCAACTAGCTCCCCTTCAAAAAGGCCCCCTCCCCCCAAAGTCATCCAATCAAAATTTTGAGATAGTCATTTTGTTAAACATAATTCAGAGATCTACAATCTTTGGTTTTGGTGATGATATGACCCTCCATAGTCCCTGGGGAAGGGACTGCACGCTGTATCGGTATAGGACGTATTTATATCATGCGTATCAGTATGAGCGTATTGTTATTGGGCGTATTGGTATCGCAGGTATCTAGACAGATTTTTAATAGCTCATATAAAAGATATTTCTCATATCTACGTCCAGAGGCATAATTTCGTCAAAATCCTGGGGGGGGGGGGGGCCAAAGTTAGAGTGAATTTTCCCAAATTAAGTGAAAATGATAGTGAAAACTGAAAAATGAGCCATATATTACCATAGAGGCTAAAATATACTAAGGAAAACTGACCTGTTTCTGTGGATACTTGAATTTTGTAGGTTTATCTTAGTTTTGACACTGATTTTTTGCAGAAGCTAAATTGCTGCTGGGTGAGGGCAAATGAGGACGGGGGGGGATTAGGGTCTGGAGGAGGCAGCTGTTTCTCCTGCCCCATAAAATATTACGCCCTTCCTATAATTTCCACCATCAGCAAGTTGCAAATGGCACTAGAAAATGCACTTTTAGTGCCATGTCTCAAGTGGAAAAGCTGGGGCTAGTGGGCTACCAGGACTTTTTAGTGACGCTTAATGGCTCATTTGGAAGCTATTTTTCATAGATGTTTGTCAATTCTATCATCCGTAAGTGTAATATAGTACTAAAAATAACACTTCTTATGTCACTTCTTAGTAGAAAAGCTTGGAAGTATAAAACGATATCATCATTGCAATAATTACGATCCAAAATCCTTAACCGGAGGTTTTCAAGAACACCTTCCGTATGTTCATCCTCCGAGCCCCCTTAATAAGCTAGGTAATTAAGGTACAAGCACTAATATATCAAATTAGATTATTAGAGGTCTGGTTTTGTTGGTAAAGCTTTCGACTTCGAATTAGAGTGGCTTGCGTTCGACTCCTGCTTGTTTTTCTTCTATCATGGTTTTCTTCCTTCTATACGGTCATTTTCAGATAATTTCGCTGTTTTTTTTTTTTTTTTTAATGCGATGCAGTCATTTTTTCACGCATGTCCCAGGAAGGTATTTGGCCTAGCATTTTGATTCAAAAGGGAATAGAGGTCACCCATTCCTTGGTTTGCAACGACATTCTGAGTAGATCACTAAATCCATACCCCAACGAGTGGCGTAAATAAGTCAAAATCTTGTGGGGGTGGGGTCAACGTTGGAGGCAATTTTCCCAAATCAAGTGAAAATGACAGAGAAAACTGAAAAACGAGCCGTATACTAATAAAAAGGGTAAAGATGTCCTAAAGAAAAATTACCTGCTATTTTTACTGGGCTAAAGTCCAGTAAAAATAGCGTTTGAGGTGAAACAAATTGCAAAAAAAAAGATTTTTGGCCCAAAAAATGCAGAAAAATCAGGAGACCAACATACTAAAAGCCCACCAAAATTTACCAATGGGAAAAAGTTTGACAGGGGAAAAAAGGGGAAAGAGGGAAAATTCTGAAAAAAATGCCAGGACCTCTGATTTTAGCACTGTAAATACCCAGTCCTACGTAGTTCAAGTCGCAGAACTCGAGTTCTGCATCAGAAGTATTATATCACACCACTGGGGGTATCCGATAGGGTTAGCGGGGGAAACAGGGGAAAATGAGGAAGACTCAGATTCGCTCGATTTCATCGCTGTAAAGACTATTTCTAATATTATTTGAGACGCAGAATCCAAATCTTCCTTCAGAATACTAGTTTTCCTTCATCGGAAAAAACTGGCAGAGGGTAAAAAGTAGGGAAATTGAATTCTCTTTCTTTTTTTTGGCTGCGGAGCCCATTTCAACAAGGATTCGACCACAATATATTAAGAATCATCTCGGTGTATAAAATTGGTACAAATTGATTTTACTTTGGCAAATCACAGACTTAAAACAAATCAAAAAATAAAAAACTTAAAACAGGAACTTAGTTGTTAAAATCACCATCAAGGTCAATGCTTTCTGAATTTTGGCAGTCGGTACCATGACACTCGGCACATGCTTTTGTGCAGTGAAGTCCGTTTCTTTTGCAACTGCAATGCTTTGTTTCACAACCTGACTTGCAAGCACATCGTACCATTCTCAATAGTGCTTCGGGTGCTGGCTTCGAGTCCATCGTTACAGGTACGTACTTGGTTCTGTCTAGCCGCCAACCCCAGTCAAATGGGTCCAGATCAGCTGAGCAACTCATCCATTCCATGAATCTTCGTATCCGTCGAACACAACCGTAGCATTTCCAAAATGAGCTTTGACATAGCTAGCGTAGGCCAGACATATTTGTCCAAAAGTAGCGCCGGTTGTCCAAGGCAATTTATGTAGGAGCTATCTTCCATCTACAACATATTTGCAACTCGTTGAAAGATTCGCAGAAGAGCCTTTGATCATTTTCCAGAGGGCATTTGAGAGGGAAGCCTTGTCAGCTGTGCGTAGTAGTTGGTATGACCCGAAAAGTCCAGGAGGAAAAGAGCAACGTTCATAACCGAGAGTATCCGACAGATCCTGACCGTGGCAGTGGCTACAGCCGCTAGTCGCTGGAACAATAACGTTTGGTCAATCTCGACCGGCTCACCATCAAGCTTCAGAGCCAACTTTGCAGCCATAGGTACGACTTTACCTTTCCTTTTGAGTACAAAAGTCTCTACTGGCTTTCCAACCATCCCTTGCAGTATGTGCAACCCACCGTCTTTTGCTTTGTCGACGTTGACCTCTGGCGAAGCATTCACTCCGGTAACAATATTCATTAGCTGCTGACCCCTGTTGAACGGCTGCAAAGGCTCAAGGAACTAGAGCAACTTCTGCAAATCTTCGCTGTCTCTCAATATCCTGGACCCCGATGTATCAACGGGCTGGTCGCTTTTGTGGTAAACAGATCCGGTTAGGTCTTGCATGATTGCATTCATTTGAGCTCTCACTGGCATAGATAGTGTCCAGATCGACCGCTGCGCTTCATTCATACCTCTCCCTCTAGTGAGACCGCCAGCGGTCTTCAGAGTTTTCATGAAGACTTGTTCTATAACAAGGTCTGCTGCCAGTCCTAACCACGAATGTTCGGTTCTGTTAACAGAAAAGTGACCTTTGGAACTTCTCGTATAATTCTGGCTGCGATTCTTTCAAACCGACAAAGGTTTGTAAATGAAGACGGGCTGATTTAGCATATGCAGTTCGACCTCATGCCGCGAAATAAGGAAGCATACTAAACCAGCTCTGAAGATACAGGTCGAAATCTCCAGTCCGTTCAGCGCGAACTGAAATCCTAAGAATTTTATTCATTTCAGAATACTGTTCAAGCCACAGTTTTGCAGTCCTAGATTCGCTAACTAGCTCCTTCTTTGCCTGCTCAATTTCTTCTAGTCTTCAATAGAAATATTTTCGGATGTCAGCTCTGTATAGACACTGGCGGCGCTCACCATTTGGGGTGCGGGTTCACTTCGTAGACCGTTGGCAGTATCTTCGAAAGCACAGGCAAAAAGTAAGATGTGCAGAGCTAAGTCAAGAAGAGAATGTGCCTTCATTACTCTAGAAACTGCTTTGCCAGAGATTATGTGTTTTACAGTGTTCTTTGCGTAGATCTGTTCAAGGACTTCAACCAAACCTGCTTCTTCCATAAAATAGCCCATACACCCAAGAAAAATCATTCTTCCATGAAAGGAGCCAAGCATCACTACGATCTCTTTCAAGGGGCTACTGAAAGGCGACGATTCAACCATCATTCTTGCTTTCCAATACAGTGGTTGGTCGAAGGTTACGACAGGAATCTGGTTCAGTTTCTTTGCCTTCTCAGCAATAAACATCAACATTGTGTTGATGCACGTGAGATCGGTTGCGTTTAAATCAATAATAGGCTGGAAAACTGTCGATGACCGCTTCTGGGTTTGTCCAGCATGAGCTGACTGCATTGCACCTGACCAGCCGACTGGAGAACCTCGCAGAGATGGCTGAGAATTTACCCACATGATATCAAGATGTCTGCCATTGTCTCTGAACTCTGGAAGTACCAACTCTACGTAAGTGAGCTGATTTGTAAAGGGAGTATACTTTACGTAAGGTTAGATCGGTAGAGCAGCTTTTTTTATAATTCCTTTCAAGTCAAAATCTTTTCTTGAAAACACGCATTACTCTTATTTGCCGCCTGGCGACTTAACCTCAAGAATAGCCATACCATGTGAAGTACCGTGCCCATCCAAAGTGTTAGCGTTATGATTGTAATTGTCTGCAATGTACTGGAGAAGAGTGCCTCTTGGTATGTTGAGTTCTTGGTCGGGGCTTTCAGCCATTGCCGCACACTTTCAAATTGGAGGGCTTCTGCATAGCCAACACAAAAGCCTAGGCTGCTCAGTGTGTCGACAACGTCGCGTGAACCGAACCGATGATGCATAGACTCAGCCAGCCCCAGCTGCATTGGTGCAATAATGCTTCGAGGTCTGGTGTTTTGCATTATTGCCTGCCCTATTGCCCTGACCCTAAGTTTGGCGTTCTTGTGTTTGATCAAAATGGACAGAAAAAGCCGTAAGGATGGAATAAATAATTCGAGATGGTCCTCTGCCGAAACTAAGGCGCGTGTTTGGTCATATTCTTCTTTGGACGATATCACAGTCCTTATTTTACTCTCCACTATTCTTGCAAAAGCTTTCACAATCTTGACTTTTTCTTTCTCCGGATTTACGTCTTTTGGCATTTGGTAATAATCCCGAAGAATGCTTGCAGCCGTCTCCCTAAGCGTCACTATACTTTGCTTCCCAGGAACATCAGAAATGATCACCTTGTCGCCGAAGTAATCAACTAGCACTTTCGTCAGGTAACCGTTACTGTATGGCTTCAGATCCGTTTCGGTTAAAAACTCCTCCATTTTTTTTCGAAATATCGGTCAGTGTAACCTGCATATCATCCAGACCGACAAAGAAGTTCGCAGCTTTGTAAAACACTTCTTTTCGAACCTCGTCCGAAGGTCTGCCATTTTTTCACTTCTTTACTTCAGGTTCACCACTTAATTTCGAATAGCGCTGAGGCAAGTTTTTTCCAGTCCGGAAGTTCACTGAACAAACTGTGTGATAGATAGCATCAGCTGCGGGGAGATCAGCAGTAGCTGAATTTAACCTTCCCAAAATGCTGGTCGACCATTCGTCTTGTCTTTGTGAACACCTAAGTCTAACACTGGCTTGAAATGTGTCTGTTCTAACAGTCTGTGATGGCGAATAGCCTGGATAACGCGGATCAGAAATGACAGGGGTCGCACAAAACTGACAGTCTTCGTTGAGTGCGGATAAAGAACATGCAGAACGTAAAGATCTACTGTTACTTTCTTGATGACTTGCTGAATCAATTTCATTGCAACGTTTAAGACTAGAAATTCTTCTCTGGTTACTGAAGTCTCTTCGGCAGTGAGCATGAACCTTGTCACCGGGGTTAACTTCGACAGAATCACCTCTTTCTTTACTGGCAGTATTAATTTTGACGGCACCTTTGCTTCCAAGCGTAGAGAGACTGTTATCATCTCCTTCGCTCTGAAGACAGATCGCACATTTTGAAGCCATACTCGTCTGAAATGAAGATACGAAAAATTCAGTAACAGAGAACTTGATGAATAACTTAATTAGAATATTAATATTAATATTAGAATATTAGAATATAATATTAGAATATTATATAATTAATATAATTAGAATATTTATATAATTAGAATATAATAATAGAATATTAGAATATAACTTAATTAGAATATTAGAATAACAGAGAACTTAATTCAGTAACAGAGAACTTGATGTGGGAAGAGGACTGAAGCCGCGAATCTCCTTTATTATTATTATTATTATTTATTGGAAAACCCGTCACACAAAAAAGGAAAAGACGGAGCAATAAGCAAAAAAAAAGCAATACACATAAACTTAGGAGTTATACATGTGGTTTTTAGTGACGAAAGCTGGAGCAAAGATCTATATCAACTCTTAGAACAGATTACACAAAACGAGAAAGAAAAACTCAATTATACACTGCTCTGCAGGTACGCGACATGTTTCTGTTTTTTTAGGCTCCTAAATACTGAACAAACATAAATAATATGAACATCATTGCATCAAGCCGCAATTGGTAAAAAAAATAACCCAAATAATCATCTGTGAATTAAACAAGATATACAGTAGATAATCATATCATCTAGTGTAATTATGACAAGAAACGGTAAAACCAATTAAACAAACCAATCCCCGACGCAAGCACAAAACTGAACACTTTACACGACTGATAAGATGTTGTCAGCACTCCTTGTTTGTGAAATTTTTTAGTTGGATAATTAGGGAGATACGGAGAAAAGAAATTCACGAGATTTGTCCTCGTGTCCTTGTAGAAAACTGAAATTGAAGCACAAATTGAACGAACATAGTGAACTGTTGTCAGTGAGGTAACTAACACCGTTTCCACGGATTGATCATTTCAAGCATTAAGATTCGGTTCCAGGAGCCGCAAGATGGCGTTGGTAAAAATAGAGATAAAATGTCACAAAACTGAGTATAGTAGTCACTTAAAAGCGAAAGAATTCTCAATGGTACAAGATAAACAAAAAAATGACGAACATTCTTGAAGATTCGGAACAAAAATGACCAGATATTCACAAGGAAACTTACCTATTTTGAGTATTCAGCGCGCTACATTTTGGGTAATTCAGTCACTGGAGGGACACTAGATGTCAGTCCAGAGAACTCGTCGCTAGGAGTCATGCCGAATGCTAACTTGTTGATGCCAGGTCTATATCCTGCTAGCAGGATGGTCGCATCTTAACATCGCAATGACCTGGAAAACCAAAATCTCCCCTTCTTCCCCCCATCCCCTTATAAATGTTCAGGGGACAGAGTAATCGAGATTCTGATGCAAGATTTGGCTTCTACGTTAAAAGTTACATCGGAAATCCTCTCGACTAGGATGAATCAGAACACTTCTGGATTTCGCGAAATTTCCCCTGGTTCTCCCGTTTTTCTCCTGCGACGGATTTCCCCATGGGTGGATTTTGGTGGGCTTTTAGTATGTTATTCTCTGATTTTTCTGCATTTTTTGGTGTAAAAATCATTTTTGTTGCAATTTGTTTGAGGTTGGGCCCTTTTTTGAGCTATTTTTAGTGGGCTATTTCAGTGAATGCTTAAATTATGCTGGCTTATCGTAGTTTTGACGAAATTTTTGGAGAAACTAAGAATAATCTGGGTGGGAGGGGGTGTAAACTGGGATATAGAGGAAAACTGAGGTCTGTAAGAGGAAGTTGCCCCCTGTGCCCCATAGCAAATTAAGCTCTGACCCCAAACCCCTACCACTTAGTGATTTATTTGCATTAGTTTTATTGATATATTTTAGATAGGCTGTGAAGTGATAATTTTTGTTTGTTTAAGTTTCAACTTCGTTCTTTACTTCTTAGCGTTCTCAACTTGCATAGCCCTTGCCCTGGGGGCTGGGGTGTCAACTCCCGAAGGCGTAGTTGTTTGACCTTTGCGCTATTTTGAACAAAATGGCTATTTCAAAATTTTCGTCGAATGCATTTGAGGAGAAAACTTTTAACTCTTAAATAGGTCACTGGAACTCTCAGTTTCTATCACATGAGCCCCCTTCAAAGTTTATACGACCACCCCTTCCATAAAACCTTATATGCTGACTATGGGCAACTCTCATGGCTGAAAACCTTTACCCCAGGGGCTGTGGTTTTTTTCAACCCTGGAGGCATAGTTGTTTCACCTCTGGACTATTTTGAATAAAATTACTTTTTTCTAAATTTCGATCGGATACATTTGGTAAAGAAGGGCTTGGGGAGGGGGTAATGGTTGCACACCGATCAGTTTCGACTCTTAAAAAAGGCACTTGGACTCGGATGCATTTGGCTAAAAAAAGGCCTGGGGTTGGTTGCCCACCGATCACTTTGGGCTCTTAAAAGGGCACTAGAACTTCTGATTTCCAACCAAATGAGCCCTCTCCAAAATTTATGTGACCACTTATCTATACGAAGTGCCTCTGGTAAAAAATAATAATAATACATTGAAACCTTATGACCCGTTACTATGCGTTACTTCTGATTAACAGGTATGCTATTTTGATACTTGGTATCACAATATATCTTTTGATTTACCTTGTTAGTTAACCGTGAATAGATGTCCCATAGGAGTTTGCAGTGCAAAAATGCTTAGTTGTATTGGAATTAAATATTTTAGTCCTTTCCCTCTCTCATTCAAATAAAAAAGGCTGTTACCAAGATATTGAAGATATGCTTTTTTAATAACATCACAATATATAATATCTTTTGATTTACTTTGCTATTTAACCGGGAATAGGGTAGAAATACTGTATGGGATTATAGTGCCAAAAGGTTTGTATATCCTTCCTCCGACACAAAATTGTATGTTATCTTGTTGCCATCCTACCTATACAACACAACCTGAAAGTTTCAACTCCGTCCCCAATTCCTTCTTTATATATTGCAGATATGCTATTTCGGATACTCCAATGCATGCGGTGGCTTTCGATTTATTTCTATCCTCTCCCCAAGTCAAACTATGAAGTCCAATTAGCCAGCAGAACACTCCCTGAAAGTTTCAACTTGACCTCCCAGACCATTCCCGCCGTATTTTAGATAAATGTATTTTGAAGAATTGAATGCACATTATCTCTTGGATGCTCAGAATTTGCTCAGTTACGCGTGTTGTTTCTCGAGTATACTCTCTGAAACTTTTGGAGATCTATGGCTGGTGACCACTGCCAAGAGTTTCAAGCTGATCGAATAACCGAGACCAAGCCTGTCTGGCTATTTCCATTAAAAACGGCTCTGGAACTTATGATATCATATCAAATCAGTCCCTCCTAAATTTCTACGACCACGTCTTCCATACGAAGTGGTCAGGAATAAAAAAAAAATACATGGGATACGGTTTTTGCCTCTGCTACTAAAGGAACGGTAGTAGGTTGTTTCTCTAAGTTGTTCAAATATCTCGAATTTACTTCAGTTTATCTCAATTTATTATATTTTAAGTAGCTTTCACTCAATTTTTTTCCTTTGTCTGGATCAAAAGTGAAATTTAATCTTGGCACTTTGCCGATAAGCGCGCGCACACAGTTCTGCGAATAGTGACATTTGAATGATTCGATCAATGCTCCACCTAGTCTATTGCTGGCATCAAAAAGAGAATGTTCCTCGTCTTTCCTACTTTGTACAACTGTTTTTGGAAGTATTATAATCATCTGGTAATTATTTCTTCAGAGTGCAGTGTTTTAAATATTTACCGTTAATATTATTTAAAGCCAAATAGTAATTTTTTTTATTCTTCATAAACATACCTGTAATTGTAGGTTTCTTCCGTAACTTTTTATTTAAATAGCTTTTAAGTATTATGAGACAAATAGGGACACCTGTTTGTTACACTGTAGCCGAACCTAAATCTTTACCTTCTAGTATTAATGTATGTTAGTCATTAGAACCCAAATCACAGCACATTTACAAAAGTTTCAAGTCCATTAGTAAAAATGACTAATTACATGAAAAGTTATACAGAAACGAGTGGGCTGTACAACCGCTGTGTCATCCATTTGCCTTCAGCTGAGACTCATGTTGGAGTCCTTCACGCAAGATCGTTGAATAATAGACTAGAAAATCCTGTTACAGCCTCGGAGAAATGTTAGTAATCCTCATTGGAGGTGGACGTCAAAGATTGTTAGGCATACTTTATTAAGAAGGCGCTATTCCAGTGTATTTCTCTCTTATGTTTTCATATGCAATGCTATAGCGTTGCCCATACTAAAGGTTTTAAGGCTTCTATGCTTAGTATTTGTTTTATTCTTTCTCAGAGGCACTTCATATGAAAAGGATGGCCGCATAAACTTCGGATGGGGCTCATTCGATTAGAAATCGGAAGTTCTAGTGCCCTTTGTAAGTTGTGCCCTGGGGGCATATACGATTATTACAAAAGAAGTGGTCGTGTAAACTCCGGAGGGGACTCATTTGATTTAAAATCGGAAGTTCTAGTGCCTTTTCTAAGAGTAAATTGTGATTGGTGGGCAACTAGCCCCCCTCCACGCCCTCTTTTCCCCATGTGTATCCGATCAAAGTTTTGAGATAGCCATTTTGTTCAAAATAGTTCAAAGATCAAATAACAAAAACTCCGAGGTTGACGCAACCCCCCCCCATAGCCCCGGGCATGTGTTGAAACTTATACCCCGGAGGCATATAAGGTTTTTCTGGAACGGATAGTCATATAAAATTCGGAGGGGGTTCATTTGATTGAAAATGGGAAGTTCTAGTTCCTCTTTTAAGAGTCAAAAGTGATTGGAGGGCAAATAGACCCCCCCCCCTTCACGCTCTCTTCTGTAGTTGCATGTGGCCAAAATTTGAAACAGGTATTTTGTTCAAAATAATTCAAAGACCAGGTAACAAAACTCCGGGGTCGACACAACCCTCCAGAGCCCGGGGGCAGGTGTTGTAAGTTACGCCCTGGGGACATAAGGTTTTTTGGAGGTGGTTGTCGTAGAAACTTCGGAGTTGACTCGTTCGATTGGAAATTGAAAGTTGTAGTGCCCTTTTTAAGATTGATAAGTGATCGGAGGGCAAATAGTTCAAAATAGTTCAAAGATCAGAAAACGAAAACTCCGAGGTTGACACAGCCCCCCCCCCCAGAGCCTGGGGCCGCGTGTTGATAGTTCTGTCCCGTGGGCAAATAAGGTTTTATTGGCAGGGATGGTCGTATAAACTTTGGAGATGGCTCTTTTGATTGTAAATTGAAAGTTCTAGTTCCTTTTTTGAGACTTAAAAGTGATTAGAGGGCAACTTGACCCTTCTTGCCCTTCCCGGCTGCTTATACCCAAATGCATCCGATAAAAATTTTGTAATGGCCATTTTGTTCAAAATTTTTCAAAGATCAGGTAACAAAAGCTTTAGGGTCGACACTCCCCCGGAGCCTGGGGCACGTTGGAGTTTTCGCTCCAGGGGCAAATGAAGTTCTTACGGAAGGGGTGGTCGAATAATCTTCGGAGGGGGCTTGTTTGATTGCAAATCGAAAAACACCTCCCCGCACGCCTTTATTCCCCTAAATGCATCCGATCGAATTTTGTGTTAGCAATTTTGTTCAAGCTAGACCAAAGTTCATATAACAAAACTCCCTGGATGACACAACCCCCAGAGCCCGGGGGCAAGTATTGTAAGTTATGCCCTGGGGGCATGTAAGGTTTTTATGTAAGTTGTGGTCGTATGAACTTTAGAAGGGAATCGTTTGTAAATACATTCTTAGACCACACTGGCTATACATCGTTTGATTGTAAATTGAAAGTTCTAGTTCCTTTTTTCAGACTTAAAAGTGATTAGAGGGCAACTTGACCCTTCTTGCCCTTCACGCCTGCTTTTCCCCAAATGCATCCGATCAAAATTTTGAGATAGGTATTTTGTTCAAACAAGTTCAATGAGCAGATAACAAAAACTTCGGGGTCGATACAACCCCCCAAAGCGAGAGGGCACTTTGAAAACTATGCCCCGGGACATATAAGGTTTTTGGAATGGGTGGTCGTATTAACTTCAGATTAGGCTCATTTGATTGGAAATTGAAAGTTATAGTGCCTTTTTAAAGAGTGAAAAGTGATCAAAGGGCAACTACCCCCCCCCCCCCCCCCACGCCCTCTTCCCGAAATGCATCCGATAAAAAATTTGTAATAGCCATTTTGTTCAAAATATTTCAAAGATCAGATAACAAAAGCTAAAGGGTCGACACAACCCCCCCCCCCGGAGCCCGGGGCACGTGTTGGAGTTTTTGCTCCAGGGACAAATAAAGTTCTTACGGAAGGGGTGGTCGCATAAACTTCGAAGGGGGCTAATTTGATTGCAAATCAAAAGTCCTAGTTCCCTTTTTAAGGACCCTAAGTGATCAGAGGGCAACTAACACTTCCCCGCAAGCCTTCATTCCCCTAAATGCATCCGATCGAATTTTATGTTAGCAATTTTGTTCAAAATAGACTAAAGTTCATATAACAAAACTCCCTGGATGACACACCCCCAGAGCCCGGGGGCAGGTATTGTAAGTCATGCCCTGGGGGCATATAAAGTTTTTATGTAAGTGGTGGTCGTATAAACTTTAAAAGGGAATCGTTTGATTGGAAATTGAAAGTTTTGGTCCTGTTTTAAGAGGCAAAAGTGATTGGAGGGCAAAATGATCCAAACGCATTTTTTCCGGTCGGGATTTTGATATAGCCATTTTGTTCAAAGTAGTCCATGTATCGTATAACAATGTTTCTGAAGTTGACACATCCCCATAAAGCCCGGGGTCAAGGGTTAAATAGCTTGGGATCCCAAAGATGGCTTTGCATTGTTGGGTTGTGTGTTCTACTAAAGCAGTATTTCAAAGCATACTTGTAAGGTTTTATCTGCCTCAATCTTCATCAATCATCAATTTGGGTTTAGTAGGAATTAGCACTTGTCACGTTACGTTGAGTCGAAGTCCGAGTCAATATACCCAATAAACAATACACCCGAACGAGACTGTCGCATGTGGTCAGAACGACTTACGATAAAGAGTTTGTGGTACTTGTTAATTAAATGAAACACACTCAAGAATTGCGCTTAGGTTAGCTCTGAGGAAACCGGTTTCATAGCCATAAAGACAAGTGACAGAATAGATGGGAAATATATAATTTATGTTTGAACATGAGGATAGGGGGGGGGGGGGGAAAGTATAGCAGATCTGTATGCAAAATGTATTAGCTACAGTTTATTTTTTAGATTTTTTATTCCTTTTTGTTATTCGTTATTAAGCGTGAAATTTATATGTTGCATTTCTAATACGAACTTCAGTTGGCGATCTGGCTATCTGAAACCTTATAATTATTATCGATACCCATAAAAAATGTTGTTAAAATCGTATCAAAATTAAAATTGAAGAAAATGTGGCATTATTCCATCATTAAAAAAATCAGGTTAAACATGCCACTGCACTAACTTTCCCAACTTTACTGTTTTACTATCTATTATTGAGAATGGCAATAATCCAACAGTCGGTTGAGGCTCCTCCTCAAAATGTTTCATAATGAAAGTTTCGTCAGTTTATTTGTGTAGAAACAGGACTTGATGACTTTCTCTGAATGCGATATCTGGGCTGTACAACCGCTAATAATTGTAAGCTAAAATTATTTGTTAAATGTTGGTGACTTAAACCTTCAACTTGAGTAATTCTATGTAAAATTTAATCCGCAATTTAGCTGAATTTTAGAATATTGCAATGGTTTTCTCTTATCATTTAAAATAAAAAGAGTTAAAAGTTCCTTGTGACGAATGGGCAGTACAAGCGTTTTGCAAGTCTGGGATCTTAGCAGATAGAATGTACCTGGAGAACAGGAACTTGTTCGAAATGGAAACTTCAACAAAGTCTAGACGTGGCTATTATTTTCCCAAGCCTAATATTATTCCCAAATTTTTGAGCAGAGCAAATTAGGCTACTTTTCAAGAAGTAATGTAAATTTCAAAGTTCAATCCAAAATTGTGGAGAGATCTATTGTGTGTACTCTTTGAATCTAGCTACAGCTTAATATACTGGACCTAGGTACGGTAAAGTTACAGAACAGAAGCATATCTGAAGGAAGCCGAATTTTTTTTAAACATATTTTAGAACAATCGTAAATACTTACTTATCCAACTCCTAGCAGGGAATCGCTTCACTTTACTCCCCCTCCCCTTTGCCTGATGGGCTTACGACCCGCTATACAACATTAAGATTTACTTAGTCAAAGTTATTTTGGTTATCTGGCAATACTTACTTTCATAAAGAGCAGTTCTCACGAAAGTAAAGAGCGAAGTTGAAACCAACAAAAATCACTTATGGAAGATATATCTACAAAACTAGCTCAAATAAACTTACACGTGATGTCTTCAAATATCTGTAGAATTCGAACAACTAACATGTTGCCGAAAACACAAAACCAAACCCAATAAGCAGGATGTTCAGTTCGGATTAGAAAATGTGATAAGCACACTGCAGAAGATAGAAGAATAACTTACAAGGCTCTCAAGTCTTTTTAACGTCCATGGTCTAGGTAACTTTTAGTACACAACAATAGTTTTTTTTCGTTGGGTATTTTTTAAAAAAAAAAAAGGCTGTATTCTTTGCAAAAAGAATGCATTTAGGGCAGTTTTACAGCCCAATGAACAATGGGTTTTTAACCTCTTTCCAAACAAGAAGGATGTGGACTTTTGTTGGATGGAAACGGACTGCTTGAGGAATAAAATGAACCATTGGAAATGATTAAATTCCTTAAACTGTAGATTCGAATTAATTTAAATAACAAAAGTTTAAACTTTAATGAACACGAACTTTTGTTTCGTCATTTTGAAATCATGCGGAGTTAGTACAAATAGACTGATTCTTGATACTTCCTTATACATATGGAATTCTGGTAAACCAGCGCTTTACAGAAAAACAAAAATCCGACACAACTAAACAGGATTTTCTCTGTCAAGCAGAAAAATCTATAAGTAGCCTGCAAAATATAAAGTACTAATTTACATGGATCTAAATAGTCTGACCAGCCCTGAGATCAGTAGGTTTTTTTCTACGATTTTGTTGCTCTAAGAAACTCAAGCTAGCTCAGTTTCAGGTGTCCTTTTTTTCCTGGTAATTTTTGGGTGCTTACTTCTCATGAACAATTCGTTCTTAATACTAAAAAAACTACCATCATTTACCTAAACAAATATACCCGAAAACAAATCATTATCCGTATGTCAGCAATCACTAATTCTTAAGGACTAAATTATTACTTATAGTTTTGGCGTTGTGCCATATTCCTGTTGGTGCAACGGGTACGGGTAATTGCATTCTTTTCATCACATCAGTAATGTTCAGTCGTAAACTGACATCCTTGAATGAATGATAACATGTTGATACTCTGACGAATAAGATTTTCCTTAAGGTCTCGTTAATTTTTGGAAGTAATAAGTAGGTTTCAATTTCTTTTAAAAGTGTTTACATACATGGATTCTTGTTTAGGCTGTTAACTGTTCCTGAGATTTCCATTCACCTAGCTTAAAGGTCAGGCTATGTAAAAGAAATGAAAGACTAATTAATCTACGGGAAAATTAATTAACTTATTTCTGTTAATGTCAATCTTCCTCCTCCATCACTCAGTTCCCACTCTGACAATAATTTGGTGCTTCCTGTTTAAAAAGAAGCTAATAACTTCTATTTCATCATTGGGCTGTACAACCGCTCCGGTTGCCTTCTTTTTTTTAGACAGAATAAACAGATGAGAATACATTTAATCGTGAAGGGTGATCCCAATTGTTTGAAGTGTAATGAACACCCAGAGGAGCGAAAGGTGCGATCGGGTATTCCACTCCCATACAAAAGTTTTAAACACAAATATAAATATCCTTGCAGTTATTCCCCAATCCCCGATAATGTCCGGATATAGCCCTAGCCTGTATACAAAACGTTGCTTATTTCTATTTTTTTTTTTCGGAACTATAAAGCATTTGTTGATGAGAAGTATGGACAAAATTAATACAAATCAAAGAAATTGGCAAAGCTTTTGGTAGCGTACCTCTGGGAGCTGGCGTCTACCCAGCGGAAAATAGCCCCCTCCCCCTGCGTTAAATACCCTCGGAAATCCCCCCCCCCCCTTCTCAAAAGTCCTGGTTGTGGTCCTGGGGCCTATATGCCATTTTCTAGCTCCTACCTCCCCTCGTCTCTCCCTTAGAACTAATTATGTATATATCTCTAAGTTCAATGAGAGTTGGCAGGTTTTGACCTTAAAATGCACCCTTTGAGGCATCAACATTCCTCCCTAACTACAAAATAATCAGAGAACCCCATTTTAGAGGTTTAATTGAAGTTCTAGTCCTTTTTTGTAAGTAGAAAGTGACTGGAGACCAACCAGCCACGAGGGGGGGGCTGGTTTGCGCTCACATAAAAGATATTGCTCATATGTAGTCCAGTGGCGTAATTTTGCCAAAATCACGGGGGGGGGCGTAGTTGAGCCAATTTTCCCAAATCAAGTGAAAACGATCGTGAAAACTGAAATGAGCCATATATTACCATAGTGGCAAAGATATCATGGTTGCAGCGATAGCTGCAACCTAGTAAAGAGCGAACCACAGCCCATAGTAACCGAAAGTTAAAAACGCGTTTTGAAAAAAACTACCTAGTGAAAAAATTGTTCATGTAACACTGATTCAGGAATGGTAACTATTATTTCGGTTTGTCTTAGAAGTAAAAGTTTATTGCGAAAAGAAATTTATGGTGATTTCACAAAAAAGCCTGAAACCCCTCGAAAATGGCGTCAGATAAAAATGGAAGTTGTACCATTAGAATCAGTATGGTTGAAAATCTTTTAAAGTAAATTACAGCCCCCCTCCTTGAACAACAAGGAAAATCACTTTTTAGCATGGGTAGCACTGATGTGTCTCCTGTTTGTTTTTCCCCCCCTAGAAGGGCTAGAGGGTGACCAGAACATCATAGAGATGTGAGTGATAGCTCATTCGAACTGAAATTAAATTTGCTAGTTCCCGTTTTAAGTGACCAAAAAGATTGGGGGGCAACTAGCCCCCCCTCCCCAAAGACCCCTCCCCCCAAAGTTGTCCAATCACAATTTTGAGATAGCCATTTCGTTAAATATAATTCAGAGATCTACAATCTTTGGTTTTGGTGATGATATGATCCTCCATAGTCCCTGAGGAAAGGATTGCACGCTGTATCAGTATAGGACGTATTTATATCACGCGTATCGGTATGAGCGCATGGTTTTTGGGCGTATTGGTATCGCAGGTATCTAGATAGATTTCTAGTAGTTCATATAAAAGATATTTCTCGTATCTACGTCCAGTGGCATAATTTCGTCAAAATCATGGGGGGGGGGGGTTCAAAGTTAGAGTGGATTTTCCCAAATCAAGTGAAAATGATAGTGAAAACTGAAAAGTATATTACCATAAATATATATGGTAATATACTATATATATGGTAAATATATTACCATAGAGGTAAATATATACTAAAGAAAACTAACCTGTTTCTCTGGATACTTGAATTGTGTAGGTTTATATTAGTTTTGACAAGATTTTTTTTTGCAAAAACTAAATTGCTGCTGGGTGGGGGCAAATGAGGTGGGGGGGGGATTTGGGTCTGGAGGAGGCCGCTGTTCCTCCTGCCCCATAACATATTACGCCCTTTCTACGTCCTTCCTATAATTTCCACCATCAGCAAGTTGCAAATGGCACTAGAAAAGGCACTTTTGGTGCCATGTCTCAAGTGGAAAAGCTGGGGCTAGTGGGCTACCAGGACTTTTTAGTGACGTTTAATGGCTCATTTGGAAGCTATTTTTCATAGATGTTTGTCAATTCTATCATCCGTAAGTGTAATATAGTACTAAAAACAACACTTTTGATGTCACTTCTTAAGTAGAAAAGCTTGGAAGTATAAAACGATATCATCATTGCAATAATTATGATCCAAAACCCTTAACCAGAGGTTTTCAAGAACACCTCCCATATTTTCCTTCTCCATGCCCCCTTAATAAGCTAGGCAATTAAGGTACAAGCACTAATATATCTACTACTACTACTAACAACTCACCGCAGCACCAAGCCGCCTGACGCCTACACAGCTACGCACGCTCCTCCTCCACCTCAATTTATTCAAAGCCTCCCTTTTTACACCCGCCCACGAAGTTTCCATTTCATTTAAATCTTTCTTTATGACGTCCTCCCACCCCAGACGGGGACGACCTGCTTTCCGTTTAGCCCTAGATGGTTGGCTGAAAAAAACAATCTTCGGCAATCTGTCATCCTTCATCTGCACAACGTGCCATAACCACCTCAACCTTTTTTTGATTTAAGCTCTACAGAGCGGTATTCAACCACATTTTTCGTACAGCCTACTGTTTGAAATAAGGTCAGTCAGCCGGGTACCTAGAACACTCCTTAAGCAATTTCTCTGGAAAAAATCTAGCAAATCTTCGTCCGCTTTTCGGATCGTCCATGCTTCAAAGCCACATTTGACCACTGTCATCAATGTAGCTTCTACTATTCTAATCTTGGTTTGCAGACTTATCTTCCTATTCTTATAGACTTTTTTTAACTGTGAAAAAACACCCTGAACCTTGGCTATTATATATTTAACATCTTCACTGCTCCCACCATTTTTACTGATAATACTATCAAGGTAAGTGAAGCTGCCCACCTGATCACTATTCACAGTGCTCAACGTCTCGTGTTATTCTTTAATTATTATGAGAATAAGTGAAATATTATTCCACAAAATAATTTTCATAAAAACTCTAGCCCACTGAACTTGAACAACTACTTAAATTTTATTAATTTTTATCAAACGATCTTCTAGGATGCTTAAATCATCAGTATAATCCAAGGCCAGGGGACTTTTTCCTCCCCACTTGATTCCGTGGTCTCTCATTGCCTTTCCTGTGATTCTTAAAACAAAGTCCATCAAATTAATCCATACAAAGGGGGATAGAACACAACCCTCTCCTGATTTAATACAAAACCAGCTGCTAACCTCATTTCCTACCTTAACCGCAGCAGTGTTATTCTCATACATAGCACTAATCACTTTAATGTATTTGTCTGGTATACCATACAAGGATAAAACCTTTACTAAAGCTCTTCTATCAACAGAAACGCTTGCTCATAATCTATAAAACTGAGGACCAAAGGTGTTTGAAAACCCAGGCAATTCTCAATTATTAGTCTAAGAGTGAAAATTTGGTCAATACATCTCCTGCTTCTTCTAAAACAACACTGTTCTTCTCTTAAAACTTTGTCTGTGACATATCTCAGTCTATGAATTATCATAATGCTAAGTAATTTACTATCTAATGAGAACAGAGTAATGCCATGATAATTACCACATTTACTTTTATCACCTTTCTTATAAAGTGGCTTAATTAAGGTTTTCCTAAAATCGTTAGGTACTTCCCCTTTTTCAAAAATCATATTCATAATCTTCAGTAACTTATTTCTAACCTCAGTGCCACCGTATTTAAGAAACTCATTTACCAGCCTATCAGCACCTGGAGCCTTATTTTTCTTTAATCTTTTTAGTACTGTTGGTAATTCCCCCTAGCCAAAGACACCGCCTTTTGAATCTCAGGCCTCGTCAACTTCTTCAATTTCCTTCGTATTTTTTTCTGCAGATCTTTATCGGTTAAGTAAAATCTCAAAACGTTCGATCCATAACTCGTCTGTTTTTTCCTTACAACTAATTATGGTCTCATTCCTATTGTTAACTGAGACAAGTCTGGATTAACTACTCCCTCTCAGTTTGTCAAAATTCCAGTACAATATTTTACTTTTTTTCCGTCTATCTGCATCATCCAGATTCTCGGCAATTTTATCCATAGCCTCCATTTCACACCTCCTTAGTTCATATTTTAATGCTTTCTCCACTTTCTTTACATTCCTTTTATTTCCATATGATCTATCACTCAAAAAATTCCTGTACAAGTCGTTTCTCCATTCTATTAAACATAAAGCCTTTTCACTAATATTCTTAGCTGCAGTTCTAGCTTTCTTCCATAAGACACCTTCAGCAACTTCACAAATTATTATTATAAAATTATTCCAACCATCTTCTACATTATCAAGTTTTGAACTCTTAAGTTCTGTATTCAACTTTTACTGGAAAGTTTCTCTCAAATTCTTATCCTGGAGTCTACCAACATCATAACTTCCGAGGAGGTAGTCACCCTTCCGAAGTTTCTGCTTTAAATTACCCCTAGACACTACTAGATGGTGATCTTTACTTTTAACATCAAGAACAGCACCCCTACATACCCTAATATCTTGTATTGATCCTTCCAGCCTTCGGTTTACTATAACATACAACAAGGTTTGCTGTCTTACCATCACGTTAATACCATGTTAACTTACGGGCCATTTTATGACCGAACACTGTATTAGTTATAACTAGATTGTTATACCTACAAAATTGAAAAAGTCTGTATCCATTACTGTTTTCTTTTCCTAGACCAAATTTACCTAGGCTGGGATACTATCTATACCTATTTCTACTAACCTGGGCGTTAAAATCTCCCAGTAATAACATCATATTTCTACTTGGGACCCTGTCTATTTGCTCCTGTAACTGTAAATAAAATTCATACGAGTCACAAATACTTTCGTCAGTTGGTTCTACAGGGGCATATACTACTTTAAGTAAGAACCTAGAGTTTTTACTGAATAAATGATCAACATGTATTCTATTATTAATACCTTCCCAGCCTAAACAAGATTTAACAGCTTCCTTATTCGCCAACAGCCCTACTCCCTGTCTATGTACCCCATCCTTCCTGCCTGAGTAAACAAATTCTATATCACCTAATTTCAGGCTTCCTGCCCCTGGGATATGAGTACCTGAAACTCCTAATAAATACAGTTCGAATCGTCTGAATTCGTCAGTCAAAATATCGATACGATAGTCATTTTTTAATGTCGTAACATTTCAAGTTCCAATTTTCATGTTCTATAAATCATTGAAATTATTTTCGCCTCAGGAAAAGCAATGGTCCCGATTACCAGTGTAGGACGGGGACCACATATCATCTCAAGTCTACACCGAAAGGCTTAAGCCGGCCTAGAACCGGAAAGCAAGAAGTCTCTGGGACCTCCATGAACGGGGGCTTTGTGCAATCCTGGGCCCATCTTGGTCGCAACATGGTTTTCAGCACTTGGCGATGCTCTTCTATCAACAAGAGTCAAAATCCTGCACAGACAGTCTCAAGCTTATTACCTCCGCCTCATTATATATTCATGCCTACAAATATTATGCTACTACGGGGAGGCAACCCATAATAGATAAATTAGCTAGGAAGAGTTTTTTCAGCCCATAGACGCCCATCAAAACATACCAAGCCCAGAAGAATTACCCATTAATCAGAATCCCGTGCGAATGCTGTGTCGTTTACTAGGCTATAATTTCCTCGAGAGGCGACACTCCTCAAGCGAGAATAGAGTTGACCGCAAGGTTCCCAGTCCTGCAGGTACCCCGAAAGGGTCCATGCAGCCCCTTGCAGAGGCCGCTGTCCATAGATCCGGATCTTACGCCCTGCCACCGTTGTCCTCCTATATAAGATCTTCCCGGGATGGTGTACTGTATCACCATGCAATTTAGCCCATTACTGGGAAAAGGTTTGTAGCTCATTGGACTTGCGGACAAACCAGAGGTCCCTTTTGAGTGTACATTTGAGGGGCCTTCTTCCTCCTCCGCCTGTATTTATGAACCCTGGCGAGGGTGCCCCAGTTTCTATTATGGACCCCCAGGGACAAGGTCCCCCCTTGGTCCGTGCCTTCTATGGAGGTACCCTACATATCTGTAGATCTTTCCCCTATCGCCACCTGGGGACACGCTGAATGGCCTGGGGGAGGCCAGGAACATAAAAATGAAATTAATTAATTAATTTAATCACACTACAAAAATGATTTATAATTTAATACAGAAGGGATAAAACTGTCAGCTAGATACTAATATATTAAATTAGATTATTAGAGGTTCGGTTTTATTGGTCAAGCGTTCGACTTCGAATTAGAGTGGCTTGCGTTCGACTCCTGCATGTTTTTGTTTCTATCATGGTTTTCTTCCTTCTATACGATCATTTTCAGATAATTTCGCTGTTTTTGTAAATGCGAAGCACTCATTTTTTCAAGCATGTCCCAAGAAGGTATTTGGTCAAGCATTTTGATTCAAAAGGGAATAGAGGTCACCTAGTCCTTGGTTTGCAACGACATTCTGAGTAGATCACTAAATCCATACCCCAACGAGTGGCGTAATTAAGTCAAAATCTTGTGGGGGTGGGGTCAACGTTGGAGACAATTTTCCCAAATCAAGTGAAAATGACAGAGAAAACTGAAAAACGAGCCGTATACTAATAAAAAGGGTAATGATATACTAAAGAAAAATGACCTGTATCAGTGAATGCTTAAATTATGCTGGCTTATCGTAGTTTTGACGGCATTTTTGGAGCAACTAAGAATAAGCTGGGTGGGAGGGGGCGTAAACTGGGATATTGAGGACAACTGAGGTCTGTAAGGGGAAGTTGCCCCCTCTGCCCCATAGCAAATTAAGCTCTGACCCCAAAACCCTACCACTTAGTGATTTATTTGCATTAGTTTTATTGATATATTTTAGATAGGCTGTGAAGTAATAATTTTTGTTCGTTTAAGTTTCAACTTCGTTCTTTACTTCTTAGCGTTCTCAACTTGCATAGCCCTTGCCCTGTGGGCTGGGGTGTCAACTCCCGAAGGCGTAGTCATTTGAATTTTGTGCTATTTTGAACAAAATGGCTATTTCAAAATTTTCGTCGAATGCATTTGGGGAGAAAACTTTTAACTCTTAAATAGGTCACTGGAACTCTCAGTTTCTATCACATGAGCCCCCTCCAAAGTTTAAACGACCATCCCTTCCATATAACCTTATATGCTAACAATGGGCAACTCTCATGGCTGACAACCCTTACCCCGGGGGCTGTGGTTTTTTTTCAACCCTGGAGGCATAGTTGTTTCACCTTTGGGCTATTTTGAACAAAATTACTTTCTCTAAATTTCGATCGGATACATTTGGTAAAGAAGGGCTTGGGGAGGGGGTAATAGTTGCACACCGATCAGTTTCGACTCCTAAAAAAGACACTTGGACTCGGATGCATTTGGCTAAAAAAATGCCTGGGGTTGGTTGCCCACCGATCACTTTGGGCTCTTGGGCACTAGAACTTCTGATTTCCAATCAAATGAGCCCTCTCCAAAATTTATGTGACCACTTATCTATACGAAGTGCCTCTGGTAAAAAAAATAATAATACATTGAAACCTTATGGCCCGTTACTATGCGTTGCCTCTGATTAACAGGTATGCTATTTTGATACTTGGTAACACAATGTATCTTTTTATTTACCCTGTTAGTTAACCGTGAATAGATGTCCCATAGGAGTTTGCTGTGCAAAAATGCTTAGTTGTATTGGAATTAAATATTTTAGTCCTTTCCCTCTCTCATTCAAATAAAAAAGGCTGTTACCAAGATATTGAAGATATGCTGTTTTAATAACATCACAATATATAATATCTTTTGATTTACTTTGCTATTTAACCGGGAATAGAGTAGAAATACTGTATGGGATTATAGTGCCAAAAGGTTTCTATATCCTTCATATCCTTCCTCTGACACAAAATTGTATGTTATCTTGTTGCCATCCTACCTATACAACACAACCTGAAAGTTTCAACTCCGTCCCCAAGTCCTTCTTGAGAAATTGCAGATTTGTTATTTCGGATACTCCAATGCATGCGGTGGCTTTCGATTTATTTCTATCCTCTCCCCAAGTCAAAATATGAAGTCCAATTAGCCAGCAGAACACTCCCTGAAAGTTTCAACTTGACCTCCCAGACCATTCCCGCGGTATTTTAGACAAATGTATTTTGAAGAATTGAATGCACATAATCTTTTGGATGCTCAGAATTTGCTCAGTTACGCGTGTTGTTTCTCGAGTATACTTTCTGAAACTTTTGGAGATCTATGGCTGGTGACCAATGCCAAGAGTTTCAAGCTGATCGAATAACCAAGACAAAGCCTGTCTGGCTTTTTCCATTAAAAAAGGTTCTGGAACTTAGGATATCATATCAAATCAGCCCCTCCTAAATTTTTACGACCACGTCTTCCATACGAAGTGGTTAGGAATAAAAAAAAATACAAGGGATACGGTTTATGCCTCTGCTACTAAAGGAACGGTAGTAGGTTGTTTTTCTAAGTTGTTCAAATATCTCGAATTTACCTCAGTTTATCTCAATTTATTATATTTTAAGTAGCTTTCACTCAATTTTTTTCCTTTGTCTGGATCAAAAGTGAAACTTAATCTTGGCACTTTGCCGATAAGCTCGCGCACACAGTTCTGCGAATAGTGACATTCGAAGGATCCGATCAATGCTCCACCTAGTCTATTGCTGGCATCAAAAAGAGAATGTTCCTCGTCTTTCCAGCTTTTTACCACTGTTTTTGGAAGTATTATAATCATCTGGTAATTATTTCTTCAGAGTGCAGTGTTTTAAATATTTACCGTTAATATTATTTAAAGCCAAATAGTAATTTTTTTTTACTCTTCATAAACATACCTTTAATTGTAGGTTTCTTCCGTATCTTTTATTTAAATAGCTTTTAAATATTATGAGACAAACAGGGGCAGCTGTTTGTTAAACTGTAGCTGAACTTAAATCTTTACCTTCTAGTATTAATGTATGTTAGTTATTAGAACCCAAATCACAGCCCATTTATAAAAGTTTCAAGTCCATTAGTAAAAATGACTAATCACATGAAAAGTTATACAGAAACGAGTGGGCTGTACAACCGCTGTGTCATCCATTTGCCTTCAGCTGAGACTCATGTTGGAGTCCTTCACGCAAGATCGTTGAATAATAGACTAGAAAATCATGTTACAGCCTCGGAGAAATGTTAATAGTCCTCATTGGAGGTGGACGTCAAAGATTGTTAGGCATACTTTATTAAGAAGGCGCTATTCCGGTGTATTTCTCTCTTATGTTTTCATATGCAATGCTATAGCGTTGCCCATAGTAAAGGTTATAAGGCTTCAATGCTTAGTATTTATTTTATTCTTTCTCAGAGGCACTTCATATGAAAAGGATGGCCGTATAAACTTCGGATGGGGCTCATTCGATTAGAAATCGGAAGTTCTAGTGCCCTTTCTAAGAATCAAAATTGATCGGAGGGCAAACTAGCACCCCCACGCCTTTTTCTCTACATGCATCCGATAAAATTTTGAGATAGCTATTTTGTTCAAAATAGTTTAAAGATCAAATAACAAAAATTCTGGGGTAGACACAACTCTCCAGAGCCCGGGAGCAGGTGTTGTAAGTTGTGCCCTGGGGGCATATACGATTTTTACGAAAGAGGTGGTCGTGTAAACTCCGGAGGGGACTCATTTGATTGAAAATTGGAAGTTCTAGTGCCCTTTCTAAGAGTAAAATGTGATTGGCGGGCAACTAGCCCCCCTCCACGCCCTCTTTTCCCAACTGTATCCGATCAAAGTTTTGAGATAGCGATTTTGTTCAAAATAGTTCAAAGATCAGATAACAAAAACTCCGAGGTTGACGCAACCCCTCTAGAGCCCGGGGCATGTGTTGAAACTTATACCCCGGAGGCATATAAGGTTTTTCTGGAAAGGATAGTCGTATAAACTTCGGAGGGGGTTCATTTGATTGAAAATGGGAAGTTATAGTTCCTCTTTTAAGAACCAAAAGTGATTGGAGGGCAACTAGACCCCCCCCCCTTCACGCTCTCTTCCGTAATTGCATGTGGTCAAAATTTGAAACAGGTATTTTGTTCAAAATAATTCAAAGACTAGATAACAAAAACTCCGGGGTCGACACAACCCTCCAGAGCCCGAAGGCAGGTGTTGTAAGTTACGCCCTGGGGACATATAAGGTTTTTTGGAAGGGGTGGTCGTAGAAACTTCGGAGTGGGCTCATTTGATTGGAAATTGAAAGTTGTAGTGCCCTTTTTAAGATTGATAAGTGATCGGAGGGCAACAGGTTCAAAATAGTTCAAAGATAAGAAAACAAAAACTCCGAGGTTGACACAGCCCCCCCCCCCCCCCCAGAGCCTGGGGCCGCGTGTTGATAGTTCTGTCCCGTCGGCAAATAAGGTTTTATTGGCAGGGATGGTCGTATAAACTTTGGAGATGGCTCTTTTGATTGTAAATTGAAAGTTCTAGTTCCTTTTTGAGACTTAAAAGTGATTAGAGGGCAACTTGACCCTTCTTGCCCTTCCTGCCTGCTTTTCCCCAAATGCATCCGATAAAAATTTGTAATAGCCATTTTGTTCAAAATATTTCAAAGATCAGGTAACAAAAGCTAAAGGGTCGAACCCCCCCCCCCCCCCCCGGGGCACGTTGGAGTTTTGCTCTAGGGGCAAATATAGTTCTTACGGAAGGTGTGGTAGCATAAACTTCGGAGGGGGCTTGTTTGATTTCAAATCGAAAGCCCTAGTTCCCTTTTTAAGAACCCTAAGTGATCAGAGGGCAACTAACACCTCCCCGCACCCCTTCATTCCCCTAAATGCATCCGATCGAATTTTGTATTAGCAATTTTGTTCAAACTAGACCAAAGTTCATATAACAAAACTCCCTGGATGACACAACCCCCAGAGCCCAGGGGCAAGTATTTTAAGTTATGCCCTGGGGGCATGTAAGGTTTTTATGTAAGTGGTGGTCGTATAAACTTTAGAAGGGAATCGTTTGTAAATACATTCTTAGACCACACTGGCTATACATCGTTTGATTGGAAATTGAAAGTTTTGGTCCTTTTTTAAGAGTCAAAAGTGATTGGACGGCAACTAGACCCCCCCCCCCCCTTCACGCTCTCTTCCGTAATTGCATGTGGTCAAAATTTGAAACAGGTATTTTGTCCAAAATAGTTCAAAGACCAGATAACAAAAACTCCAGGGTCGACACAACCCTCCAGAGCCCGGGGGCAGGTATTGTAAGTTACGCCCTGGGGACATATTTTTTTTGGAAGGGGTGGTCCTAGAAACTTCGGAGTGGGCTCATTCGATTGGAAATTGAAAGTTGTAGTGCCCTTTTTAAGATTGATAAGTGACCGGAGGGCAACTAGTTCAAAATAGTTCAAAGATCAGAAAACAAAAACTCCGAGGTTGACACAGCCCCTCCCCCCAGAGCCTGGGGCCGCATGTTTATAGTTCTGTCCCGTGGGCAAATAAGGTTATATTGGCAGGGATGGTCGTATAAACTTTGGATATGGCTCTTTTGATTGTAAATTGAAAGTTCTAGTTCCTTTTTTGAGACTTAAAAGTGATTAGAGGGCAACTTGGCCCTTCTTGCCCTTCACGCCTGCTTTTCCCCAAATGCATCCGATCAAAATTTTGAGATAGGTATTTTGTTCAAAAAAGTTCAATAACCAGATAACAAAAACTTCGGGGTCGATACAGCCCCCCAAAGCCAGAGGGCACGTTGAAAACTATGCCCCGGGGCATATAAGGTTTTTGGAAGGGGTTGTCGTATAAGCTTCAGATTAGGCTCATTTGATTGGAAATTGAAAGTTATAGAGCCGTTTTAAAGAGTGAAAAGTGATCAGAGGGCGACGACCCCCCCCCCACTCCGTCTTCCCGAATTGCATCCGATAAAAAATTTGTATTAGCCATTTTGTTCAAAATATTTCAAAGATCAGATAACAAAAGCTAAAGGGTCGACCCCCCCCCCCCCCCGGAGTCCGGGGCACGTGTTGGAGTTTTTGCTCAAGGGGCAAATAAAGTTCTTACGGAAGGGGTGGTCACATAAACTTCGGAGGGGGCTCTTTTGATTGCAAATCAAAAGTCCTAGTTCCCTTTTTAAGAACCCTAAGTGATCAGAGGGCAACTAACACCTCCCTGCAAGCCTTCATTCCCCTAAATGCATCCGATCAAATTTTATGTTAGCAATTTTGTTCAAAATAGACCAAAGTTCATATAACAAAACTCCTTGGATGACACAACCCCCAGAGCCCGGGGGCGGTATTTTAATTCATGCCTGGGGGAATATAGTGTTTTTATTATGTTTAAGAGGTAATTACTTGGCAAAAAAAAAAAAAAAAAAAAAAAACTGTAGTCCAAATCCAGCAATTGAGACAAATGTGCACTTGAACGAGGCTCTCACCTTACACATCCATCCAACTACCTAGGACCAAACAGTATACCCAAACCATCAACCATCCCATATGGTCAGAACGACTTACGATAAAGAGTTTGTGGTACTTGTTAATTAAATGAAACTCACTCAAGAATTGCACTTAGGTTAGGTCTGAGGAAGCCGGTTTCATAGCCATTAAGACAACTGACAGAATAGATGGGAAATATATAATTTGGGATATATATTTGAACATGGGGAGGGGGGGGGGTAAAGTATAGCAGATCTGCATGCAAAATGTGTTAGCTCCAGTTATTCTGCATATTATGAAAGTGAGAATTGTTTTCAAACTTAACGTTGTCTTGATACTTTACCCCCCCCCCCCCAATGTGCACATGTATTGCCCAAATTAAGATACTTCCCATGTGTTCTGTCTCTTGTCACTTTTCTTTGTGGCTAGGAAACCGGTTTTCTCAGATCTAACCTAAGCGTAATTCTTGAGTGTATTTTGTTTAATTAATAAGTAGGCTACCGAGTTTGTTTTTGGGAGTTTCCGGATATTTTATTCCCAGACTCAGGAAATTTACGAAGGGTTTAACAGATATATTGTCACACTACTGTTGTAGCTCTAAAGCTACCTCCTGACTTGAATGAGGCATTCCAGCGTGAAACCATTCCTGTCCTGGGAAACAAATTCAGAACGTATGACTAATTCTTCCTGATCTTTTTCAACTGTTATAACCAGCTTAACATCGTTTTGCAGTCAAGCTGTTTTCACTATTCTGGGCACTTGCCCACGACGGCACTTTTATTAGAGCACTTGCTTCGATAGGGTTTCGTGGAGCTCCTGTCACTAGAATTCCGTTTTGTTTTCCATTTTATTTAGAAATTTAATGACTTCTTTTCCACTCATTGTCAAAGTTTGACCTACAGTTTATACTTGAAATCTTGTCTCTCGCTTTTGGTTTGTTTACAATAATACAGTTCAACTTGACTAATTTGGACTCTATATGGGCGACCCAATTAATACAGACGAAAAATTGCAATCTTCTAAAAATAGGCTTTTAAGCAAGGCGAGTTGATACCAGGCCAGTCCGTTCAGAAAAATACACCTCCGTTCAGAAAAAATAGTAAAAACAAGGTTTTTCAAATGAAATTAAGGAGCAAACATTAAAACTTAGAGATAGAAGAGTTTCGAAATGATGCAACTACAATGTTACTAGGAAGCTGCATGTTAAGGAAAAATGTATTCAACATAGTTTATTATCTAGGTCTAGTACCGGTACCGCAGCAATTAATTTGGAGATATAACATTTGGGTCTATTCTTTGTAACATAATGAATAGGTACTGCGTTGTTATAAAACAGCAACGCTTCGTCTAAGATCAAAACAAATTTTAAAGCAAATAATGTAAACCAGCCTTCGTGGCAGTGTTTCCACTTCTCCCGATTTTTCGGGAGATCTACCGAATTTCTAATCCATCTCCCGACAAAAAAAAGAAGATACCGAATCTCTCGAAAATCTTCAGAAAACTTAATCCCCGGAAAATTTTACTTTGTGGTCATTCTTTGTTTTTGTTTTTTACCTGGCCGTTGCCTGTGGTCTTTTAGGGATTTTCCTTAATGTCCCTGGCAATTAAGGCAGCGTGTTGGAATTTAATGGCACATATATAAACATTACCAATTATTCATTCCGCAGTGATTGTATTGATTTTCTGTTTTTGATCATTTAAACACCTTCAATGTTTGTAGTTAACTAATTATTTTCAATTCATAAACTAACCATAAGTGTTGGCTTGCACCAAGAAGACAGGAACTAGCACTATGTTGGTCCAGCTGATTCAGCAGGTTGAAAACGATCCAAAGTTACTATAAATTTAAAGAAATATGACAAAAATTAGACTTTGTCTGCAGTTGCTCTGTTGAACTGAAGGGGTTTGCTTCAAATGATCCAATACAAGAAACAGAGACGAAAATTGCAGCATTTTGGAAACGATTTACCATTTTTGCTGGTTGTTAACTTAATCCCATTCCTTCCGCCACATAAGAATGTTAGTGATGAAGTAAGATTGAATTAGATGAAAGTGACGGAAAAGTCAACCAGGGCCTGTCAGTGTATTACAAAACATAAAATCATGAAGAAAGGATGAAAACGAATGCAATTAGTGGTCGAAAAGTGCCAAAGAATGGCGGTAACATTCCGATAATGCCAATGATGATAAAACAGTGACTCTGACAGCCGTGGATTACTGGAAATCGGCTTTGAGTGCGAGGGACCACCGTGGAAACCAAACTTAGCAAAGTTTGTACAATACTTTCTTTCCCTTGCCATTTTCGAACGTAGCTTCAGAAAGACTATTCAGCTTACTCAAGAAGTAAAAACAGACAGTAGGAATCATTTGGCAACAGTATCTTTGGCTTCCACAATTCAGACGCAACTTGAAATGAAACAAGACGGAGTTACAGCAGACGCACTGACGGTAGACCAGCCTCTCAAAAAGAGGCTAAGAGGAGTAGTAGCGTATGCCAGCACAGCTGAGTTACTGCATGATCAGAGAAGGCTGCTCACATAAAAAGCCATGCGATAGACACATATTATGAACGTAGTGCGGTATATGTATCTGAAAGTTTTGCAATTTTTTACACTTTTTTTTCAGTTATATCAATACTAATGAGCTGCGACTTTGCGTTTTCTCTGTATCATTTGTGAATACCTCTGGGGATGGTGGTAAAAAAATTATCCACTTAACTCAGACACAATGGTCAAAAACCTGGTGTCCGTAATTCGTCCAGATTTTCTGTCCCCGTCCTGACCTTAGTGGGCTGTCGTCTGGAATCTGAAAGGGCGACAAAAAATAGGGGTCGATGAAGAAAAATGTCTTAATACATTTCAAGTTTCTAGCTGCTTCCTTTTGTCATGTTTGACAATGTTGATTGACGAATTTTCTTTCCGGAATTGCAGCTGGCTCCAGTAAATCTGCACTCCAAACATTTAGAATGTGGTACTTTATACTCAAATCGCTCGAACACCTCCAAAAACTCAATGCAAAAAAAAAAAAAATTCTACAAATCCTGAGATCCATCTCCCGATTTTCTCCCGACTCCTGAGAGCCATATCCAGATTTTCTCCCGAAAATTGTCAAGATTTTACAGATTCTTTGAAAAGATAAGTGGAAACACTGCTTCGTGTCCGGCAATTATTGGAGAAGTTTCACAGCTATGGAGTCATATTTTCCCAGTTGGAGGTAGCTTGGGATTTATCGTGAGTGGCACAAGGGGCGAATCTGAATTTCTAGCTCTAAGAGTAGAAAACAAAGTTTTATGGACTATTCTACAAATTCTTCATCTTTGAGGGGGAGTTGTCCCTCTCCCCTGTAATATTTGAATTGCACTTTGAATACCAATAACTTTTACTTTGAATCAGCTGCAATTGTTTGAATACAGAATAATGTAAGCACTTGAAATAGCCAGGAGGCATCTCACTTTCTGCTCAAGAAGCAGCTAAACTTGCGGATGAAACAAATATTGAAAATGGTGCTTGTCGGTTACTCGAAACACATTCAAGAACTACGCTTAGGTTATATATCAGAAAACCGGTTTCATACCTACAAGAACAAGTGACGGATGATACTATGCATTGGACTTAGAGAGAGTTAGGTTATGTTTACATAATTTTGTTTCTAAAATATTATTTTATCATCGTGTTTCGTTATATTTCATTAGGATTAGCCGAATTTCACTTCTTGGGTGTGCTTCGAACAACCGACAAGTACCTTGAAAATATTGCCATTTAGAGGGGTTAAAATTATTTTTTGTGGTCCTCCTAAGTATATCACGGATGGAAACGAGCTTTAATTACATGACACCCAGTTAAGATTTTTTATCCCTTTTTGTTATTCGTCATTAAGCGTGAAATTTATATGTTGCATTTCTAATACGAACTTCAGTTGGCGATCTGGCTATCTGAAACCTTATAATTATTATCGATACCCATAAAAAGTGTTCTTCGAATCGTATCAAAATTAAAATTGAAGAAAATGTGGCATTATTCCATCATTAAAAAAAATCAGGTTAAACATGCCACTGCACTAACTTTCCCAACTTTACTGTTTGACTATCTATTATTGAGAATGGCAATAATCCAACAGTCGGTTAAGGCTCCTCCTCAAAATGTTTCATAATGAAAGTTTCGTCAGTTTATTCGTGTAGAAACAGGACTTGATGACGACTTTCTCTGAATGCGATATCTGGGCTGTACAACCGCTAATAATTGTAAGCTAAAATTATTTGTTAAATCTTGATGACTTAAACCTTCGACTTGAGTCATAGATCATAGAGGTCATAGAGTCATTGAGTCATAGTCATAGAGGCATAGATAGAAGCAATAGCTTTTAAATGGGTCACCTGTGATCTTGCGACAGCTTGCTAAAACTGCCTCAGAAAAAATACGAGACGCATGCTAACGATGCAAAAACAGCTATGTTCTTTGTTTTTCAAGAAGGGGGGGGGGCTACTTGAAGATTTTAAACGACGAAAAATTGATGTTGTATTTTAACATTTTCTTGCTCCTGCATTGTATCCCCTTATACGAACAAAGATATCTCGGGTTCTGTTTTAAACGACGAAAAATTGATGTTGTATTTTAACATTTTCTTGCTCCTGCATTGTATCCCCTTATACGAACAAAGATATCTCGGGTTCTGACACTCTTGGGCAAAAATTTATGGTTTGTGGCACAAAATGGTAGAAAACGCCATGTTGCTGTCGCAAGATTTGTAGCGTCTCCTGAACAACGGTTTTGACAATGATTGATTCGAATGGCGCACATTTCATTTCAATCCAACGCCACTTCTTCTCATTTCGAAATTTTCATAAGTTTGTTCTTCCAACAAACTGTTACTTTTAGAATTAACTGAAATAATTTGTTACCATTACGGAATCAGCATCAATTGGCAGCTTTTTCCGACTAGCCTGTTTTTTCTTCCAAAACCTGTTGTTACATTTTTGGTTACGATGGAACTTGGTTTCCTCTTTACATAATTAGTTGGTTTATTTATACTAGTTATGTTAATATATATTAAATAGGCTATGAAGTAATAATTTTTGTCCGTTTTAATTTTCAAATTCGCTCTTTACTTCCTTCGGAAAAATTTTGTTTTTTTAAATTAATCTTTGTTCGTTTTTGATTAATATTCAATGCAGAAATAACACTGGCATGATCGTCCTTATTTATATGGAATGATGTATGCTCGTTTTAAGTTTTAATGTCACTTCTTAGTTTCAGTTGAAAATTTATTTTTAATAAAATTTGTAATAATCACCGATCTAGGGGAGATAAGACAGCTCTAAAAAATGCTGGGAACAACCTTGACAGCTAAGAAAAATTTTAGTTTAATATAAAATTCATTATCCATACTTCACAAAACAATACATGTTTTTCTGGAACGTTTGTTTTTCGATGAGCAAAAAGCTGTTTTTACTCGGCCGACTTCGCCTGAAAAAGCTATAATGAAGACAGGGCTTTATAAATCACCTACTGATTAGCAGAAACTAGAAGGCTACTGTAACAAAATAGAGCTGTTTAAGGGCTCATTTAAAAGCTTATATTTATACTTAAACACTTTTTATAAATTTGACTTGATAGCACATTCCCACAAAGTGTCTTTTCGGCTGTTTCTCCAACTTTTTTAAATGAATCAAGTGCCTTTTCCAATGAAATGACCAAAAAAAGGTGATTTCTAAACCTAGGCAAGAGCAAAAACTAGGGGGGCAAGAGCGTCCCTTCCCCTCAATTACTGCCGTTAGAACTAGCACACAGGCTTCATCACAGATGAAGTTTGAAGGTTTAATTCAAAACTGTTGTTCAATCAAGCTTAATCTTTGGTAGATGTTTAGCTGAAAAGTTTTTAGTTTTAGTTAATTTGCTTTCGCAATAATATTTTACTTTTAATATGACTAGTTGATTTATGAAACTTACTAAGAGGTTCTGGATGGGGATTATATGTGAGGGGATCTTATAAGCCTCCAGTTAAAGACGTTGGACCATAATTATTGCAATGGTACAGTTTTATGCTTCCAAACTCTTCCACTTAAGAAGTGGTACCAAAAGTGCTAGGTGGCACTTTTGGATGGTAAAATTGACAAAAAAGCACGTAGATATGAGTAATAGGTTTAAAATCTGCCTACCTGGAATATGCCTTAAAAATGAGTGCCATTAAACATCACTTTTTAATGTTCTGCTAGCCTAATATTCCCACACTGTAAAAAAAAAATCGATGCAGATCCAACAAAATTGTCTGAATTATGCTTCAACAACAAAATTGGAACTTAGATAGTTGAACTTGAAGATTAAACATCATTTGGGGTTTCCAATATTACTTACGAATTTCAAATGTACTTAAAAATAAACCAATTGTATTACCGTACCCGAATTTAATTTTCAGTTTGTTGACAAAACAACATGTTGAATTTTAACATCCTTATTGGATTTCCATCTTGTTTGCTGGATTTACCGTTATTTTTTGGCTTTCCATCCCAAGTGTTGTTCAATTTCATAAGTCCACAGTCTAATATCTAATTTTCAGACTTCAGTTTCCCTTTCTTCTTTCTGAAGCATCAATAAATACAAAAAAATAATCTCATTTATTTTACCAGAAAAGAAAGTTTCTCCAAGATAATACTATAACTCTTAACGCATGGACTTTTTCACGGGAAAAATAACTAAATTGATGGTGATATAGCAGGCTGACACGAAACATTAGAGTTATGCACATATCCCCATCAGGAATAAAGTGACACTCGGAGCCGAAATAAATATGAAAAAAAATTGAGTCCCATTTAAAAGAAAGGATTCCCCCCGTTTTTCTCCCTCCAGAGGTGAACGGTTGCAATGATAATGTCATGAATCCTGTCTTTTCTGAATACCTTTGACTTACTCATCAGATCTCATCAAATCTCTTGTTCGCCGCCTGATAGAATCTGTGTGTTATACAATTGAAACCTTGCAAAATATATCTTCTGCTTAGATGAAGTACAACAAAATTGTTTTCAGCTTCACAACTTTGCTCAATCCCAATTTATAAGGGTTTAAAGATATGCAAATACATTTCCTAAATTTTGAAAAAAAAACATGGACATGGTTTAAAATTCTACTCAAATAACAGGAAATTCATTTTTGGAACTAAACCTTGAGAAAAAGAAACTGATAACTGAAAATTAAGGTAAAATGTTGTTTTATCAAAATTTCAATAAGTATAGACCTGTCATGTAGGCAAATTTAAGGACCCTCTAGAGGGAGAAGGAGTGGAGGTAGGTACTTCAAAATACCTTCCCGGGACTTAATTTAATACTTATGTACTATCTGGAACACATGCGCTATATTATATAGGGAAGATGCGAGTATCTTTCAACACACGTTTATTTCAATAGAGATTCGGACTGCTAGGCCTGGTTTGTTGTCGAGCTTACAAGACTTAAAGTATTGTTTTGTTGGGTTTAGGGGAAAAAAGACACCTCGGTTTGGCTAGATCTTTAACGAATGCTATGCTTTCCAAACCCCCCCACCCCCCTAATGTGAAAATATATAGCCGAAATTTGTTTCTTAATTATTATATTTTTATCCTGTTTTATTTTACTTCATTAGCATCAACAAAACTTCATTTTTCGAGGATGTTTCAGATAGTGCATAAGTACCCATACTTTAGCCTGTAGACCCATCCCTGAAAGTTTCATTTTCCTAACCTAAACCCTTTCCAAGATTGCCAAAAGTAGCTAAAGTAGAATTAGTACTGTTCTATTAGCCGTAAGCCACGCAAGATAGATGATAAAAGAAACTAGTCAAACAGGTTCTCTCAACGGAGAATTGGATTGCAAACAGTGGTTGCTAACTGCGTTTACAATATTTAAACTTCAGCTTTTGAGGTTTAGGGGGAAAAAGGTACCTAGGTTAGGTTACGTATTTAATGTCTGCTATGCTTTAACCCCCCCCCCCCCCCGACCCCCTAATGTGCAAATATGTAACCGAATTTTGTTTCTAAACTATTACATTTTCATCCTATTTTGTTTTATTTCATTAGCATTAACCGAACTTCTCTTCTTGTATCGTTTACAGCTAATAGAACAGTACCGTAGAATTTTGCCAACCTTTTTTTTATTTATATAAATGTACTATCTTAAACATTTTGGGAAACATAAGACACAAGTTATCAATATTAATAAATTAAACTGAATACTTACCATTACACATCAGAATGTCTTCTCTCTCTGATTTGTATGCCCCCTAGGTAAAATCGTCGCTTCGTCGTTTGAAGGTCTTAACATTTAATCTACTTCTTTTGTTCTGTATTATACCTTTATAAGTAGTTGAAGGAGATGATTTCTTTTTGTCAAGTTGATCTTAACTCATAACATTCGAAAACAAAATAAGATACAAATTAGGTCTTGGGAGGAGGTTTAGTTGCCCTCCAATCTTTACGGTCTCTTAAAAAGGACACTAGAACAAAAAAAAACAACAAATAGAAACGCATCCGTGATCAGTCTTCTGGCAAAAACATAAATTCCACATTTATGCAGATAGATCATAATCCCCACAATAACATTTTCTGATTTTCTTTAAAAAATGACCCTAGAAAATGACTGAAAAAAAACAATAGTGGGTACCGATATTCCCGATACGATGCATGAAGATACCAATACGCACGATACCGATACGCGCGATATGGATCCGCCCGATACCACATACAGCCCATCCTCAGGGACTATGGAGGGCCATATCATCATCAAAACCATATATATTGGACCTTTGAACCATGTTAAACAAAATGGCTATCTCAAAATTTTTATAGGACTAGTTAGGGGGGCATGTAGGGAGGGGTGCTATTTGCCCTCCAATCTTTTTGGTCACTTAAAAAGGGCACTTACAAATTTAATTTCCTTTCGAATGAGCTATTACAAACCTCTCTATGATGCACTGGCCACCCCCTGGCCCTTCTAGAAAAAAAAAGAAAAAAAGGGAGACAGATCAGTGCTACCCATGCAAAAAAGTCATTTTCCTTGATGTTCAGGGTGGGGGACTGTAATTATCCTATAAAAGGTTTTCGACCATCCTGATTCCAATGAAGCACTTTATTTCGATTTGATGCCATTTTCAAGGGGTTTCAGGCTCTTTTTCGAAATCACCGTAAATTTCATTTCACAATAAACTTTTGCTTCTAAGGTTAACCGAAAAAACAGTTACCATTCCTGATTTAGTGTCCAATGGCAATTTTTTCTCACTAGACAGTTTTTTTTTGAAAACACGTTTTTCAACTTTTGATTACTATGGGCTGTGGTTCGCTCTTTACTAGGTTGCAACTGCTGCTGCAAACATCATAGTAAAAATACGTGTAGGCTGTTTCATGGGCGCCCATAAGCTGAATTCCAGGGGGGGGCAAACCGCATCTAATTGTCACTTTTAATGCTATATAATAGAACTCTAAGAACAACCATAAACAACTCAGGCCGGATCATTCAGCCAGGGGGGGGGGGCGAGAGCCCCTCCCTGCCCCCCAATATGAGCGCCCATGGGCTGTTTGTGTTTTATATTCCAGATTACTCAATAGAATACTCCATATTTTTGGGGCAGGAATAGCATTTATACGGACAGTACGTTACCGCTGATTTTATCAGATTAAACGCCTTGTTATTAAATATGGTTATCATCAAGAGTTAACATTCTTATAACTTAAATTCGTTACCACGTCTGCTAAAACTCGTAATGAATCATGCTTGGCACATTGCCCGGATATCAGCAAGCGCTATCTGACTTACAGTCTTACAGATCAGTAGTCATCTAGTATGTTCTTGGATGTTACGAGAGAATGTTTTTGTTGCCTCTGCCTTCTTAAAACTATTCTTTACATGGTAAATGTAAGTTGTTTGACTAAATATTTTTTAGTTTACAAAAATCCGTACTTTATCTTGGAAAATAATAGGAACTTTGATGTTTTAATTATGTCATCCTTACTTAACCTGCATGATGTTTTATCTCAATTATACCCAATCAGACCTTTCAAACCAAAATTTATTCTTTTAACGACTACAAAATAGCTTGAGTAAATCATCTAACTCAATAATCCTTGTATTTTTAGAAGTGGGCTGTACAACCGTAGTACGCCTTATTGAGTCTCACATTTCCTTTTGAGCTGTAAGATCAATTATATACCAGATACAGATTACATTGGTTTTCAGGGCCGCTCGAATGGGGGAGGTGACAGCGGCAAGCTTCCCCAGACACAGTGGCTGGGGGCGTTGCTTCTGGGGCTTCTGGGCACTGCAGTGGAGCGGGTATCGATCCACGGCGCAATAAATAGCATGACCTGACCCTGTAAACCATTTTGTCGTCTGAAATTAAATCTTGCCGTGGTTTCACTTTTTTTTCTTGTATAAAGATGGACTAACGGTAACCGCTACTTCGATTGGCCGCTGTCACGTGCTTAAGACATTTCTCTGACCTACATTGAACCTGTTAGGTGGAGAACTAGGACAGGGAGACGTCTTGTTCCAGCAAACATATCCACAGTTAATGCTTAGTGGAGTTGTCTAAGTATTTGAAGAGAGTCATATTTTTTGGATGGCCTCTCTTTAAAGATTGACATTGACAACCCCCATCACCTATTGTTTTTTCTTTGGGGACATTTAAAGTTGCCAGTTTACTAACTTCACCGAACAACCGTGCTGGTATCTAAAGAGACAGTTTCATGGGCTGCTATTCTATCGGAAATCAAAAAGAAAAGGTATGTAAAACTTACAAGGAAGTTTGTGCTTATGCTTCAAATAAGGAAGAAATAAGAATAAGATAGAATTTACCACACCTACTCTTTAAAGCCATGCAGGGGCGTAGCTCCAGCATTTTTATTGGGAGGGGGGGGGGGGGTAATAGGGGTCCATGTCCGGAAAGTCAAGGGGCATAGGCTCCCTTATAACATTTTTCTCTCCAAATTTTAGGAGGGGGGCAACTTCCCCTTGCCCCTCCAAATGACGCCCCTTAAGCCATGTGATTTAAAACAGCATATTATTTGGTCAAAATATTTGTTCTTTATTTTGTTTGTAACTTACTGTTGAATTATGGACCTTATATGAACCTTATATGAACTTTCTGGACCTTATATGAACCTTATATGAACTTTCTGGACCTTATATGAACTGAAATTCAGAATGCATCCACTTTATTTTTCACTAAAAGTGGAAATAGCACAGAGAGCCAATCCAAAACAGGTTTTATTGAACTAGAATAATAGAAGTATTAGAAGTATATGGAAGTAGTAGAAGGCTTATAGAAGTAGGACAGAAAACTTCAAGGGCTGCCAACATTCGAGGTACGCTCCACGTGTGAGCCATGCATCTTGTTTCAGAATTCCTAGTTGAATCTTTATCGTTAAAATTTCCTTATCTTTTTCAAAATAACATTTGACTATTAAAACTTATTTAGGTAATAGTTACCATTTTTGAATCAGCTAGAAATGGCACTTTTTTTTATCACATGCCAGTTTAGTTTAAATGTTTTTTGTTTTTTTTTGGTTACTATGGACTACCATTCATCCTTTAATAGGTTGTAGCTACAGCTGCAGCCACGATCTTGATAATAATATTAAACTTTAACTTTGTGGTTTGATACAGCCTCGCAGATGGCTTTTTTTGTGTTTTTTATTGATTGCTTTCATCACTTCTGTATTTACTCATTTTTTGGCTAGCGACTGTTTGCCTATATTTTGTTTCGGTAGTTATTATCATTATGATAACGGTCCTAGATCTTCTGCTTGACTTTCTTAATTTTGCCAATGTTTTCACGAATTACCAGCTTACTGTTAAGGCGATTTGACCTACACCCTTGTATGTACTGACTGTGTGACGAAATATACTGATGATATTGATGTTATTGTAACTGATGTCATCATAGTTTTACTTTAGCGTCATTTATGGTTGTAAATTACGATTATAACATCATTCGTCATCTTGAATATGAATAGTTTTTTTTTGTCAGATAAGTGTTTTAATTTTAAATATTGTGTTTCTTAATTATAAAAGCAACTAGGTGTAGCAATTCCTCTAAAGTGAGCCCTTAAGCAGCTCGCTATTTTGTTCCAATTCCCCCCTAACAGCGGAGAAAAAAAAGTAGTTATGTGTTTCTGAATAAAACTCTTGAAATTTTATAACAGCTGTATTTTTAGCTTACTAACACCCTTGGTATATGTTATTCCATAATTATCGTCTCTCATTTTCCCACATTGACATTATGTCATGGGAATCCTCATGGCATAGCTTCAATTATCATCATCAAAGCTGTTGATATGCTCATCAATGTCGTTTTTTGCAAGGATCTAAAATTGTTTTATTTGATTCTACTGATGCATCATTACAGCAACTTAAAGTATGTAGCTGCAGGTGTATATTTTTTTCTTCTGTTTAAAGGTTTGAGACCCCTTTCAAGCCTTTAAAAAGAAGAAAAATACATAAGCCTGCAGCTATATACTTTAAGCATATATAATGATGCATCAGTAGAATCAAATAAAACAATTTTAGATCCTTGCAAAAATGGCATTGACGAAGATATCAACCGCTTTGATGATGATAAAAGAAGCTATGCCATGAGAATTGTAATCACTAATCGTTACCACAAAG
This sequence comes from Artemia sp. Qi Xiang Cuo, assembly GCF_049724085.1. Classification (NCBI taxonomy): domain Eukaryota; kingdom Metazoa; phylum Arthropoda; class Branchiopoda; order Anostraca; family Artemiidae; genus Artemia; species Artemia sp. Qi Xiang Cuo. The sequence continues at coordinate 41,260,382 of NC_142810.1, forward strand.
TGCCTTGCATTCGCATCCGTCTAATTCGGTGGAGAGCCTCACGTTGACTGTTAATACAATTAATTTAAAAAACTTTGTTCACAAAATAAGTTTTTCAAAGAAAAGTAAAGAACTCCATATAAATGAATGTGCATTGTTAGTTTAATATACATATACTGATAGTTAGTAATCAAAATGTTAATATTATTTGATTTATTAAAGTTATAAAAGAAAAAACATTTATCTTTTTTCAGTAAAGTGCAAATTATGTTCTGGCCTTGGGAAGGCATAGGGGGTTTTGAGCCCAACTTATGTTAATTTCTGCTTTTTTTAGTTTGACTCGATTATTTATTGTAATTTCTGTTCGTTTTGGGTTTCATTTTGTTTATCGATACTGATTTGTGGTAGTTTCACGCTTTGTAGATTATTTTATTGTATTTTTAATAATTTTTTGTTTAATGGAGTTCTTTAATTATCTTTGAAAAGCTTGTCTTGTGTAAAAAGTTTTTTTAATTAATTTCTGTTCGTTTTATATTGCAATAGTCTTTTCAGGGAAAAAGAAAATAACATTTTAAATCTTCGTTTTTTAAGACTTTATAGTTTGGCCTTCTATTTGTTTGAGTATCGCGTCACTGCAGAAGCCTAAAACCTACTGCGTCATTGGCGCTTTACTGAAAACAATTCTTTGAAATGTTTTCACTTTTGTAACTTTAAGAAATAAAAAATTAACTAAGATTTTAGGGAACAAATATCAGCATATGTATAATAAATTGACAATGCACATTTTTTTCAGTGAACTCATTTGAATTTTTTTCAGTAAAGTACAAATTATATTCTGGCTTTTAGAAAGCATAGGGGTTTTGAACTCTACTCATATTAATTTATGCTCGTTCTTGCAAGTGGTGGAACACTCCGAAACTTGACATTTTATTATATTTTGGTGTTTCATGCAAGAAAATGCATGTTCCACAAAGTTTGAAGTGCAGTTTTCTGCTCAAATAGAAATGCCTAGAAGCCATAGAATATTTTCATAACAAACTAACACGATTAGTTACAAAAAATGACAGAGTTAAAAAAATGGCAAAACTATATGAGTCTTGAACAGTCAAGGAAAGTATAAACAAAAAAAAATTGAATATTAGATATATGATGATATTAATTGTTGAAAGATCCATCAGTTCAAGATTTTTTTTTTCACTAATTTTTATTTTCATTTTCAATGCTCTAAGAACTGGAAAATAATAAATTTGTAATATACGAATAATTCGTTTTCAGTGAAGCACCAATGACGCAGAAGGCTTTAGGTTTTTACAGTTAAAGAAGGGGGCAGTATCCAAATTTTGTTGTAGTGAAACTATATTTGTCTTGACCAATCTTGAAAAGATTGAATTAAACTGAATATTTGATGCATAATTATATTAATTGCTAAAAGCTCATCAGTTTAAAATTTTACTGTAATTTTAATACTTATTTTCAATATTAATTACAAAAGGAAACATTTGTGATATAATTCGTTTTCTGTAAAGCTCCGATGACGCAAAAGGTTTTAGGCTTCTGCAGTGAGGCAATACCCAAAATCTTGTTTGTAGTTATTTTTATTCGATTCAAACTTGATTTACATATTCTTTTTAAGTTTCACTCGTTTTAAGATCTATTTATTCATTTACATTAATATATATTGTATGTTTGTTCGCATTGATTGTTTATTTAATTTCTGTTCATTTTAAGTTTTCTTTATACTTTAATAGCAAAATATTTTTTTTCGTTTTAAGCTTTATTTTGATTTTCAATATAAGCATTACTCGATTTAAAATCTATTTATTCGTTTATAGTATTGCTTGTTGCATGTTTTTGCTGTGATTTCTTATTTAATTTCTGGTCATTTTTGGTTTTCATTTATTATTAAGTAGTAATTTTTGGTCGTATAGAGTTTAAATTTTAAATGATATTCGTATCAACTGAGCTTAAGTTTAAAATGGCCTTTAATTTTCTTTGAAAAACTTATTTTTTGGAAAGTTTTTTTTTAATTAATTTTTGTTCTTTTTTGATTGAAAAAATTTTCAAGTTTTTATGGCATGGGGGGGGGGTACTTACTGTCCTATTATTCTTGACGTTAAAAAACATATCTAGAACTTTCAATTTAAATCGATTGAGGCTTTTTTCAAAGTCTATACGATTACCTCTTTGATAAAAACCTTATATATGAACAATAGACAGCTTGCATAACTTGTGGACAGCGATTGACAACAATGAATGGATTGAAAAAATAGCTCCAATAAGAGATTTTAGACCATTTTACTTGCTGACACAAAGAGATCACGACTGTTTTGAATTGAACTTAATAGGATTTTGTGTGCGAAAGCAATTTTGCATCTTTCACAGAGTATGTATTTTATTTTTATAGTTGGATAATTATAATAGATTTCCTATGTGTTCTACCCATACAAAACCCCTTCCCATAAGTTATGAACCCTCCTTAATAAGTTATGCCCTAGGGCATAACTTAAAACGCCTACCCCCGGGCCCTGGTGGGCTGTGTCGACACCGGAGTTTTTTGTTATCAGAACTTTTAACTATTTTAAAACAAAGACTATCGCAAAAATTTTATATGGTGCATTTAGGGCTGGGAGGAGGGGGGGGGGGCTAGTTACCCTCCAATCTCTTTTGACTCAGAACGCCTTCTATAAAAAGTGAACAAGAACTTTCAATTTTGAGTCAAATGAGCCCTCTCTAAAGTGTATACGAGCATCCCTTTCATAAGAAATAATGGGAAGGATTCAGAAAATCCTTAAATTACAACCCTTACCCCGAGGGCTGTGGGGGAGTTGTCATCCTCAAAGACCTAATTTCCAGAACTTAAAACTATGTTTAATTTGATGGCTGTCTCAAAATTTTGATTGGATGTGTTTGGGAAAAAGGTGGGCGTGAGAGGGGGGTTAGTTGCCCTCAAATCACTTTCGACTATTAAAAAGGGCACTAGCCCTTTGAATTTCCAATCGAATGAGCCTTTTTTGAAGTTTCTACGACACCGGCTCCTATAAAAACCTTATATGTCCCCAGGGTATAACTTAAAACCGTTGCCTCGAGGATTGTGGGGGAGTGTTCCCTCCCCTGGATCCGCCACTGCCTTACACTCTCTGTTTCTTTCCTTGTTAGGGAGGAGAGCAGATGCCTAATATGTGTGTGTTAATACCAAAACATTTTAACTCTCATTCGACCTTCAAGTATAAACAGAATTAGTTCACAGAAAGGGGTGGGGAAAAAGAGCGTGTGTGGGGGGGGGGGGGTTATTTGCCCTTCGATCAATTTTGACTCTTAAGAGCTGGACTAGAACTTCCGATTTCCAATCAAATGAGCCTTCTCTGAAGTTTATACAAGAATCCCTTCCTGCCCCCGGGCCCTGGGGGGTTTTGTCGACGCCAGAGTTTTGTTACTTAACCTTTCAACTATTTTTAACAAAATGGTATTTTTAACCCTTGCATATAAAGATGGATTACTCCAGATCTTGGGACTACATTAACCAAATTATGTTCAAAATTTTGGTACAAAATAGAAACCGTTTCACATATTAATGATGACCATTAGGTGGTTCAACCACTCTGAGGTTGAAAATGACTATTTCTTCATTTACTTAAAAACATTTCGGGGACAATGGCATAGCTGTAACACGTACATCGTTGGAAGTCAAAACAATGTGGGTGCTTCATAGATTCATAGATTATCATTCTCTTACTTAAGTGGCCACAAACTTCTACAAAATTAGTTCACCTTTTTTTTATTATAATAATTGGCAGAAAAGAATTCACATATAAGCTAGAATTGTATTAAAGATTTGCTGTTAGAACGCGGTCGTCTTCAGGGAGTAGGGACTATTTACTTCTGATGAACAGTGTTTCCACTAAAAACAAGAGTATGGCTACTGCCCGCTTCCCCTGACGGTAAAAGAATCATCCTCTTACTTAAATTAAATATACAATCAATGCGAACAGACATACAATATATATTGATGTAAATGAATAAATAAATCTTAAAACGAGTGAAACTTAAAATGAATATGCAAATCAAGTTTGAATCGAATTAAAATAACTAAAAACAAGAGTTTGGGTATCGCCTCAGTGCAGAAGCCTAAAACCTACTGCCCCATTGACGCTTTGCGGTTTCTACGACACCGCCTTCTATAAAAACCTTATATGCCCCCAGGGCATAACTTAAAACCCTTGCCCTGAGGGTTGTGGAGGATTGTCCTCCTCAAAAATATATTTTCTATCTGGAAATCAACTATGCTGAACGAAATGGCTATCTCAAAATTTTGATTGGATGTGTTTGGGGGAATGATGGGCGTGGGGGGGGGGGGGGCTAGTTTCCCTAAAAACACTTTCCAATATTAAAAAGGGCACAATCCCATTTAATTTCCAATCGAAAGAGCCTTTTTTGAAGTTTATACGACAACGCCTTCTATAAAAAACCTTATATGCCCCCAGGTCATATCTTAAAACCCTTGCCCGGACGGTTGTGGGGGAGTGTCCTCCTCAAAAATATATTTTCTATCTGGAAATCAACTACGCTGAACAAAATGGCTATCTGACAAGTTTGATTTGATGTGTTTAGGGAAATGATGGGTGTGGGGGGGAGGGGTTGGCTACTTGCACTCTAATCACTTTTAACTATTAAAAAGGGCACTATCCATTTAATTTCCAATCGAATGAAACTGTTTTGAATTTTCTACGAAAACACCTTATATAAAAACCTTGGATGCCCCCAGGGCACAACTTAAAACCCTTGCCCTGAATGTTGTGGAGGAGTGTCCTCCTCAAAAATATAATTTCTATCTGGATATCAACTATGCTGAACAAAATTTTTATTGGATGTGTTTGGGGAGATGATTGGTGTGGGGGGGGGGGGCTAGTTACACTCCAATCACTTTCAACTATTAACAAGGACACTAGTCCTTTAGTTTCCCATCGAATTAGCATGTTTTGAAGTTTCGACAACAACACCTTCTATAAAAACCTTATATACCCCCAGCGCATAACTTAAAAACTTAGCCTTGAGGGCTGTGGTGGAGTGTCCTCCTCAAAAATATATTTTCTATCTGGAAATCAACTACGCTGAACAAAATGGATATCTCAAAATTTTGATTGGATGTGTTTGGGGAAATGATGGGCGGGGGGGGGGGGGGGCTAGTTGCACTCCAATCACTTTCAACTATTAAAAAGGGCACTAGCCCTTTAATTTCCAATCGAATGAGCCTGTTTTGAAGTTTCTACATGAACGCCTTCTATAAAAACCTTATATGCCCCCAGGGCATAACTTAAAACCCTTGCACTGAGTGTTGTGGGGGCGTGTCCTCCTCAAAAATATATTTTCTATCTGCAAATCAACTACGCTGAACGAAATGGCTATCTCAAAATTTTGTTGGGAATGTTTTTGGGGGAATGATGGGCGGGGGAGGGGGGGCTAGTTGCCCTCCATTCATTTTCGACTATTAAAAAGGGCAGTAGCCCTGTAATTTTCAATCGAATGAGCTTGTTTCGAAGTTCCTATGACAACGCCTTCTATAAAAAACCTTATATCCCCTCAGGGCATAACTTAAAACCCTTGCCCCGCGGGTTGTGGGGGAGTGTCCTCCTCCAAAATATATTTCATATATGGAAATAAATTGCCCTGAACAAAATGGCTATCTCAAAATTTTGATTGGATGTGTTTAGGGAAATGATGGGCTTGGGGGGAGGGGGGCTTGTTACACTCCAATCACTTTCGACTATTAAAAAAAACACTAGCTCTTTAATTTCCAATCGAATAAGCCTGTTTTGAAGTTTCTACGACAACGCCTTCTATAAAAACCTTATATGCCCCCAGGGCATAACTTAAAACTCTTACCCTGAGGGTTGTGGGGGAGTATCGTCCTCAAAATATATTTTCTATCTGGAAATCAACTACGCTGAACAAAATGGCTATCAAAATTTTGATTGGATGTTTTTGGGGGAATGATGGGAGTGGGGGGGGGGGGAGTTTCCCTCCAATCATTTTCGACTATTAAAAAGGGCACTAGCCCTTTAATTTCCAATCGAATGAGCCTGTTTTGAAGTTTCTACAACAATGCCTCAAAAATATATTTTCTATCTGGAAATCAACTACGCTGAACAAAATGGCTATCTCAAAATTTTGATTGGATGTGTTTGGGGGGGAATGATGGGCGTGGGGGGGCTAGTTGCCCTCCAATCATTTTCGATTTTTAAAAAGGGCACTAGAACTCTCGATTTCCAATCGAATGAGCCTGTTTTGAAGTTTCTACGACAAAGCCTTCTCTAAAAACCTTATATGCCCCCAGGGCATAACTTAAAATCCTTGAACCCTTGCCCTGAGAGTTATGGGGCAGTATCCTCCTCAAAAATAATTTTCTGTCTGGAAATCAACTACGCTGAACAAAATGGCTATCTCAAAATTTTGATTGGATGTGTTTGGGAGAATGATGGGCGTGGGGGGGGGGGGGGGGCGAGGTGGCCACCAATCATTTTCGACTTTTAAAAAGGGCACTAGAACTCTCAATTTACAATCGAATGAGTCTGTTTTGAAGTTTCTACGACAACGTCTTCTATAAAAACCTTATATGCCCCCAGAGCATAACTTAAAACCCTTGCCCTGAGGGTTGTGGGGGAGTGTCTTCCTCAAAAATATATTTTCTATCTGGAAATCAACTACGCTGAACAAAATGGCTATTTAAAAATTTTGATTGGATGGGTTTGGGGGAATCCGGGGCGTGGGGGGGGCTAGTTGTCCTCCAATCACTTTCGACTGTTAAAAAGGAACCTAGCCTTTTGAATTTCCAATCGAATGAGCCTTTTTTGAAGTTTCTACGACAGCGCCTTCTATAAAAAACCTTATATGTCCCTTGGGTATAACTTAAAACCCTTGCCCTGAGGGTTGGGGGGGAGTGTCCTCCTCAAAAATATATTTTCTATCTGGAAATCAACTACGCTGAACAAAATGGCTATCACAAATTTGTGATTGGTTATGTTGGGGGGAAAGATGGGCGTGGGGGGGAGAGGGGGCTAGTTACACACCAATCACTTTCGATTATTAAAAAGGGCACTAGCCCTTTAATTTCCAATCGAATGAGCCTGTTTTGAAGTTTCTACGACAACGCCTTCTATAAAAAACCTTCTAGCCCCCCAAGTCATAACATAAAATCTGTGCCCTTTGGGTATTGGGGGAGTTTCTTTCCCAAAAACATATTTTCTCCCAGGAAATCTCCAACGCTAAACACATAGACCGTCTCGCAATTTTGTGTGGATGTTTTCGGGAATATTATTGGCGCTAGTTGCCCTCCAATCATTTTTGACTATTAAAAAGAGCACTAGAACTCTCGATTTCCAATCGAATGATCCCCCTTTGAAGTTTCTACGACAACCCCTTCCATATGACGCGCCTCTGGGAAAAAAATAATGATAATAAATAATAATATTAAAACATTGGAGCCGTATGGTCTTTACTATAGGCAACGCTACAGTGTTGCCTCTGATACATGCTTCGGCAGCTCGGCTCCTATTCTGATTTACTATAATAGTCACACAGGAAAAAGCCTATCGCTTTTGCTTGGCTGAAACATTGAAAGAAGAACCAAAGGGAATCAAGCAGCGAAGTCCGTCAAATATGGCACCATACCCTCGAGAAGCAACTTTTCAAAACCTACTTGTCTTAAATCATTTTGTCGAAAGGAATTTAGAGTGCCTTTTTAAAGAGTAAAAAGTTATCGGAGGGCAACTACCCCCCCCCCCCCTCCCGTGCCCTCTTTTCCGGAAATGCATCTGATAAAAATTTGAGATAGCCATTTTGTTCAAAATAGTTCGAAGATCAGATAACAAAAGCTAAGGGGTCGACACAACCCCCCAAAGCCCAGGGAGCGTTTTGAAAGTTTTGTCCCGGGGGCAAATAAAGTTTTTACGGAAGGGGTGGTCGCATAAACTTCGGAGGGGGCTCATTTGACTGCAAATTGAAAGTTCTAGTTCCCTTTTTAAGAGCCCGAAGTCATCGGAAGGTAACTACCCCACCCCCACGCCTTCTTTCCCCTAAATGCATACGATCGAATTTTTGTGTTAGTCATCTTGTTCAAAAATGACCAAAGATCATATAACAAAACTCTATGGTTGACACAACCCCCAGATCCCGGGGGTAAGTTTTGTAAGTTATGCCCTGGGTGCAAATAAGGTTTTTATGTAAGGGATGGTCGTATAAAGTTTAGAAGGGGCTCATTTGATTAGAAATCGAAAGTTTAAGTCCTATTTTAAGAGGCAAAAGTGATTGGAAGGCAAACTGACTCCCACGCCCTTTTTCCGGTCGGAACTTTGAGATAGCTATTTTGTTCAAAGTAGTCCATGTATCATATAACAATGTTTCTGAAGTTGACACAGCCCCACAAAGCTCGCGGTCAAGGTTTATATAGCTTGGGATCCCAAAGATGGCTTTGCATTGTTGGGTTGTCTTCTCCTAAACAAGTATTTCAAAGCATATTTGAAAGGTTGTATCTGCCTGAATCTTCATCTGCGATAATACCATCAATTTAGGTTTAGTAGAAATTAGCAGTTTACGAGTGCTAAGAAATAGTCACGTTACGCTGAGACGAAGTCCGAGTCAGAATACCCAACAAACAATACACACGAACGAGATTGGCGCACATCGTCAGAATCACTTCCGATAAAGAGTTTGTGGTACTTGTCGGTAATCTAGTCTACACTTTTCCGAAATTTCTGGAAGCACAAGTAGCTCCAGGACTTTACTTAGAACACTAGACACGGTAATTGGTCTGTATCCTGTGCACAGGTTTGGGTTTTTTCCCATTTTGGGGATATTTGACAGTACTCCGGTGCAAAATGAATCAGGGACCATCCCTGTATCGACACACATCTGGAGCAGGAGAGAGACGTGTTCAAACAATGGGTCTGTACCGTGCCGTAAGTTATCCGGACATATCCCGTCAAGACCAGGTGCTTTTCCGCGTTTTAACTTACTCACTATTTTCACTACAGCGGATTTCGATATGACAAAGGTATTTCGCACTTTTAATAGGGTTTTGAGTTTTTCATCTAGACATTTGTCACAATCCTGCTCCAGGCTGGGGTTTTTGGAACCGAACATTGCAGAGTAATGCTTCACCCATTCATCCTCCGGGATATCAAAGGAGCACGTTTTAGCACTAGTTTGAGATCTTTTGAAGAGCCTCCACATTACATTCGGATCTTTTGCCGCCTGTTTAGAAACTTTATCAGCTTCTTCACTTTTTAATTTTTCAGTTAGATTAAGATAATTCTTCTTCGTGCTCCGAAACAACTGGAATATCAGCCCTGATCGGGGCTTGTCGGACTCTTTCCAAATATTGTACCACAATTTTGCTCGTTTTTTCGCTTGTTTTACCAAAGGACACTTGTCCCACCCTGGTTTCTGAGAACCAGGACGGACCTTCCGGCTAGGGATGGCTAACTTTTCCGCGGTTTTCAGGGTGTGGCAAATTTCCTCACAGTAGAAGTTTAATGCGACCGGGTCTCGTACACCGTGCAGTAACAGCTGATACGGCGCTTTAATTTTACTCAAGATTGTGTCACAGGTGTATTGATAAAGCACGATGTCTATCTTTTTCCACTCAGCTTTTGTAAAGTGTGTATTAGCTGCTCTGGTGGCGGCCGACTTAAATGGGATACAGAAGGATAGATCCAAATGATCACTGCAGGTATGGTCGGAATCAACACTGACCCTTTCCATTAGTGGGAAGTTTGTTACCACGTGGTTAATGTTACTCGTAGATCCACTATTGTGTATATAGCTAAACTGCTGATCTTTGTCACAAACAGATACCCCGTATGGTAATGTTGCTAGAAGAATGTCTGTTAGTTTACCAGGTACATGCACTGGAAATCTCCATAGATTAGAAAACGTCTGTTGCCGATTCCGCACAGGAGTCTGCTTAAACGACTACACGCTTCGGCATAGTGTTTCTCAGAACGATCGTTATTCAGGTTTGTTGGAAGATATACATTGATGAGGAAGAAGTTAGACGGCCCAACAAATTCCACAGAAGTGTAATAGTCGCAGGACTTATACAGCCTACAGGGGATCTGGTCGTCCACTAGAACAGCGGTGCCGCCGCTAGGTCTTCCTCGCGTAAATTGTCGTTTAGCTTCATGCATGAAAACGTATTTGCGCGGGAAGGACTGGAACAGAGCAAAATTGTCCTTGGTAAGTAGATGCTCCTGCACACAAATTACATTATAATCGGAGCAGATTTCACTTAGATAGTCTATTTTCCCAGCGTTATGACCGTAGATGTTTCGGCAAAAGACCTTCAGCTTGTTCATTTTCGAAGCTGAGGCGCTTTGTTCATAGCTTTTCTTACAGCTGGGCAGAACAGGCTATAGCTTGGGTGCTCGTTCTTTCCGTTGGGGTAGAGGGCGTACTTAAAACTGTTCGATTGACACGGGGCTTCTCTTTCGATTCATGGGGCCTGCACAGCGGGGGCAGCAAGGTTGGTTGCTGCATTATCGAGCCAAGTGTTCGAATGACTGACATTTGAAGCACCTTTTTGGGATTTCTTTAAACGCCGTTACTTTGAGATGGGTGTACTCAACATAGATACCTTGCCGTATAGCCCTGTCACGTGATGATGCATCAGCAAACGTAAGTCGAACTGTCTGTGAATTCCCATATCTTTTACCTTCTCTGACATAGGGGTTAGCCTACCGGCAATTATCTCTTCTGTGTTAGTACCCGGTGGAACGAATTTTGCAACATCCATGAACTTTTCTTTTTGGTATTTCACTTTAATATCAGATATCTTGGATAGCGAATCACTTAGGGCTTGAGCAGCAGGGTCCGTTTTGATATAAGCCACTAAGCCAGACTTCGTCTGCTGAATCCTATGCACATGCTCAGGGGTTATAAACTCCTCGATAATCCGTTTCTGATTTGAACACGACTCAGTCTTTTCAAGGGCTAGACCACTAATGAACACCCGATTGAGTGGCTTTTCAGGTGCTGGGAGCGGGGGCCCGTCAGAAGGCTGGGGTAGAGCAGCTTTGCATTGATCAATCATTGTTTCTAGCTTTTCGACACACTCGTTTACGCGGACCGTTATGGATGTGATCACATCCTGTGGGATACGGGGTATTTCAGGAATTTTCCAAATCGTGAACCTGACATTAAACTCACTATTGTTCCGTAGAGTTTTCACCGTGTCATACATTTCGCTGAACAGCACATCAATTTGGTACCTTCTATCTTTCAACAGATTTTCATCGTATGCATCCACAATATTATTCAACTCGTCATGCGCTTCATGAATTTATTCACGAGTATAGAACTTGACTCCAGTGCTGATTACTGAATCTTTCGTAATATCCTGATGCCTTAGGCATGTTTCAACAAAGTTCAGTACCGGCGAATATGTATAGCGAAAATTTGCCATCGCCACGACAAATCACGCAAGCATATCCGAAATCACAGTCCAAGTTCAGGCACGTCGTTACTTACGAGAGAAGTAAGGGAAGCGTTGAAGGCTGTCTACCTTGCGCCGCGATTTAAGGGGCAAGCCCAGCGGGTACCACGGCTCTTGTAGACAACTCTCTCACCCCTCTTCTGCTTACTTCTCTCCTGTCCCCTTTATCGCATCGTAATTGCCTGTTCAGTTCCGGAAACTGCTTTTGAATTTTGGCTTATTTTCAATCAGTAAAGAAGGTGGCAACACTGCACTGTAAAAATCGGGCGCACTTTCCACCTCTTAAGATAATTAAATCTTACTGTCTGAGTCTCTGTACTAATTAGGTCACAAGAGAATTTAAAATCAGGCAGCAAAAATGACAATAGCAAGTAAATAAAATAAGCCGATTATAAATGTCTGTAGGGATCTACAGACATTTATGTCTGTAGATCCCTACATTTTTCAAATTAAAAAGATTACATTTTTTAATTTATTAAAAGGTTAATATGAAAAGACAAGGTGTTTACACAACGAACTCTCGATCAAGTCACAACGAACTCTCGACAAAGCAAATAATATAAACCAGCCTTCGTGTCCGATAACTATTGGGGAAGTTTGACAGCTATGGAGTCATATTTTCCCCGTTGGAGGTACCTTGGGAATTATCGTGACTGGCACAAGGGACGAATCTGAATCTCTATCTGAATCTGAATCTCTAGCTATGGAGTCATATTTTCCCCGTTGGAGGTACCTTGGGAATTATCGTGACTGGCACAAGGGACGAATCTGAATCTCTAGCTCTAAGAGTAGAAAACATAGGGCGTGTTCCCGGTACGACGAAAAGTTAATAATATTTAATAAAAATTTCATATCTCGTCCCAGGTTAGAGTAAGTTACCAGCTAGCGTAATCGAAAACTATATTCGTATTAAATTTTGTATTACATTCTTATGAACACGGTTAACTAGCGTATTTACTGAACCAACTTCTGTACATTCATCATCAAAGTGGGGGAAATAGAGACAAATGACCAATCTAATAGTAATTTATGAGTTTAAAGGGATCAAAACTCATATTTTTCATATTTTACTCATTCCTCATTAAACTTACTCGTGTTTTAATAATAAATTACAATGCATATTAAGGCACTAGTTAATAACTGTTCCACGTTAGCAGTTAATTGGTATTAAATTTGAAGTAAATACGAATTAAATTGCAATTTCCACCTGGAACACACTCATAGTTCTATGGACTATTCTACAAATTCTTCATCTTTGAGGGGGAGCTGCCCCTCTCCCCTGTAATATTGGAATTGCACCTTGAATAACTTATACTTTGAATCAGTTGCAATTGTTTGAATACAGAATAACGTAAGTGCTTGAAATAGCAAGGAGGCATCTCCCTTTCAGCTCAAGAAGCAGCTAAACTTACCGATGAAACAGAATATTGAAAATGGTGCTTGTCGGTTACTCCAAAACATATTCAAGAATAAACAGTTCGTGGTAACGAACTGTAAGTAAGAAGCGACCCAGCTCAATAGCAACCGAAACTCTAAAACACGGAATTTTGATACCAGTAGATAGATAAAAAGAATTGGATTTTTATGCTGTTTTCAAATACATAAGTTTCATCAAGTTTAGTCTCACCCATTAAAAGTTACGCGCCTGAGAAAATTTGCCTTATTTTCCAAAAAAGGGGGAAACAACCCCTAAAAGTCGTAGAACTCTAATGAAAATCACACCATCAGATTCAACATATCAGAAAACACTATTGTAGAGGTTTCAAGCTTCTATCTGCAAAAATGTGGAATTTTTATTTTTTGCCAGAAGAAAGATCACGGATGCGTGTTTATTTGTTTTTTTTTTTTTGTTTGTTTGTTTTTTTTCCAGGGGTGATCGTATCGATCCAGTAGTCCTAGAAGATCATGAGAGGGCTCATTTGAACGGAAATTGAAAGTTATAGTGCCCTTTTTAAGTGACCAAAAAATTGGAAGGCAACTTGGCCCCCTCCCCCACGCTCATTTTTTTCCCGAAGTCATCCAATCAAAATTTTGAGATAGCCATTTTTTTCAACATAATCAAAAATCTAATTAATATATCTTTGGGGATGACTTAACCCCCCACAGTTCCCGGGGGAAGGGCTGCAAGTTATAAACTTTAGATTTCGCAGCATTATTTAAAAAACGATCAGTAATTAAATAAAAAAACAAGTTTTTTTTCAAATGAAAATAAGGAGCAACATTAAAACTTGAAACGAACAGAAATTATCACGTATATGAGCGGGTTCGCCCCCTAGTCAATACCCCGCTCTTTACGCTAAAGTTTTTTAGTACTTTCAAAAGAGCTATCTATTGTAATTAACCGGCCTTTGTGATTCAGGGGTTTGTGATTCGAACAAAATTTGAACTTTATCGTAAAGAGTGAGGTATTGACTAGGGAGCGAACTCCCTAACATACGTAATAAAAACATACGAATATAGAAATCCGTTACCTAAGTTAATTCGTAAGTTGCGTCAGAACAAAATTTCGAGAAAGCCAATTAGCCAAAAAAGGAAATTTAATATGCGAATTTTGTTTTAATTATTCACGTACGGTGAGCCAAAATCAAAGTTGCATTAATTCAAAAATTTTCAGAAATTAACTAAAAAAACAAGTTTTTTTAACTGAAAGTAAGGAGCGACATTAAAACTTATAACGAACAGAAATTATTCTGTATATGAAAGAGGCTGTCTCCTCCTCAACGCCTCGCTCTTTACGCTTAAGTTTGACTCTGTCTCACAGCTTTATTTTTTAAAACAATAAAAAACTTTAGCGTTAAGAGCGAGGCGTTGATGAGGGGACAGCCCCTTTCATATACAGAATAATTTCTGTTCGTTTTATGTTTTAATGTCGCTCCTTACTTTCAGTTAAAAAGAACTTATTTCACTTTTATAACTTTAAGAAATACAAAGATATTAAGACTTGAGAGAACAAATAACAACACATGTATAATAAACTGACAATGCACATTCATTTGCATTTTTTCAGAAAAGTATCTTCTTTAAATCTCATTATGAATGGGCCCTACGCTAGCACTGGCAGAATTCAGGGAGGCCCAGTGTGACACTGGGCACCCAAGATTTTTCTAGCGCCCATCATTCTTTTTTTGTTCTGTTTTTCACTCTTTTTTTTTAAATGAATTTGTCAATTTGGTTAGTTATTGGTGCCTGTGTCACATTGCCCCCCTCCTGTCAGTGTAATATACATATACTGATATTTAGCAATCAAAATGTAAATATTGTTTGATTATTAAAGTTATCAAAGTAAAACATTTATTTTTTTTCAGTAAAGTGCAAATTATGTTCAGGCCTTGGGAAGGCATAGGGGTTTTGAGCCCTGCTCATGTTAATTTCCGCTCGTTTTGAGCTGACTTGGTTATTTATTGTAATTTCTGTTCTTTTTGAGTTTACTTTTCTTTGAAAAAATTATTTTATAGAAATAGTTTTTTTTTAAATAATATTGTGAAAATGGGATAAGACCAAATAACGATGAAATAGCCATTCTCGGAAAGTTGTATTCAGAATCCTGATTGGCTCAAATTAGTGCTAGGTAAATTTCGGAATTAGTAAGTCTCATTATGGATGGGCCTTAAGCTAGCACTGGCGGAATCCAAGGAGGCCAGTGGGACTCTGGGCCCCAAGATTTTTCTAGCACCCTCATTCTTTTTTTGTTCTGTTTTTCACCTTTTTTTTAAAATAAATTTGTCAATTTGGCTAGTTAATGGTGCCTGAGTCACATTGCCCCCCTCCCAAAAAATTGTGCTTAGGGGCACCCTTGTCACATTGCCCCCCCCCCCTTTAGGCTGTCTTGATGAATAACATGCCTTCAGAGATATTTGCCCAAGGATTTTTTGTCTAAGATTTTCCGAACTGGAAAACTCCAAGAGAATAATGTTTGCTTTGCAGATTTGAGATTTCATTAACTAAATTCAAGACCAAAAAAGACAAATTCCGTTGCTACGTGCTTATTTCTATGCAAAACCTTGTGAGTTCATATTTTCCTTTCATTTTCGCTAAAGCCCGAATTCTATGAAAAAAATTTTTTGCTTGTAAAACTAGGAAGGCAAAAATTACTTTATTTAATAAAAGAAAAATGAAGTCACGTATGCTTAAACATTTCCTGAAATCTGAGGCGTGACTAATTCGTGTACGTGATTTAAAATTAATTGTGTAAACAGTAAAAGGTATATAAAGGTGGAAATTTTGTATATCTGCACAGTTTAGCTTGAAGCAACGATAAAGAAAGATATCATTTTGTGTGTAGCTGCTTGTATTTTTAGTAAGTTCTATATAGCATTGCTTTTCTTCTTAACCTTAGTCGCTTTGACGAATTTCACTTTTCTTCGAGTGTCATATACGGTTGATTAAAAAAACTGATACGATCTTATTGACTATTCTCTATTTCTGCTTTAAAAGTAATACGCGTAGAATCTTATTCCTTTTTCAGCCCATCGAAAAGTATCAAAACTGCAAATATGAAACTCATACAATGTGTTTTCTACATAAAACGCTCAAAAACATCCCTCCTCTTTGGAAGTTCTAGAAATTTGGCCTTAAAAAGCATCCTTTTCTTCTTTCTCTTTTTATACCACCTCCTCTCCGCTCACTGGTTCTTGCTTCTTTACTTTCCAAAGCTGACAAAAACATTTATCTACAGCCAGGGCCGAAATTTGCTATGGGGCAGGAGAGCAACTGTCCCTTCCAGACCCTAGTTCAACCCCATTGTCCATTCCCTCCGCCTAGCTGAAATTTAATTCCTTCAAAATTCTTGTCAAAACTAAGATAACCCTGCATAATTAAAGCATCAAAACAGTCAGGACGTCAGAACGTCCGTTTTCTTTAGTATATCTTTGTCTTTATAGTACTATATGGCTCATTCATTCATTTTTCACTGTCATTTTCACTTGATTGGGAAAAATTGGCTCAAACTCCCCCTCTCAGGATTTTTGTTGCCTACGGCAACAAAAAAGATTTAAGAACCTTACGAATCAAAATTGTTTAAGCTTTAGTTTTGGGTATCCTGCAATCAATCCTCCAAGTGTTACATTAGTCTAGCAGTTTCACGGGATGACCTTTCACCACAGGATCTTCTTTCGGTAGCGGCATCATTACAAAAATGTAAAGAACATACTTTTTTGATAAGAAATCCCTCTGTTTATTCTATATCCCCTTCAATGATCAAATCCTTATAGTTACCTCTCTTCTGGCCATGGAATATCTTACCTAGACTTGGACTATTCTTGGGCTTCTATTTAAAGAGTATATCTTTATATGTTTGCTTTCTTGCCTATTATATTTATCTCTTTTTATTTTGTTTATCTTCTTTCGACTATTGTTCCTTGGCGTTGACTATTGTTCCATGAGTATGTCACTCTAGGGCCGTGATTGCCAATGTGGGGTGCAGGCCTCACCGATGGGGCATGGCATTATTTTGGTGGGTACTTTACAGACTTAATTTGAAAGACAAAAATATTCACCTGAATTAGGTCACATTCAAATGCTTTTAAAGAGCAGAAAAGCTACATGATAGCATTACAATGACGTTATGCATTGTATAAAAGGTGTTGTATTCCGACAATATTTTTCATTAGAATAAAATTTACATAGAGGAAGACCCCAAAAGGATACCAAGTCAATGGTCTTTAAGCTTCCTTCAGCTGAATACACATCAATTTTGAATAAAAAAAAATCCCGAGGTGGAGCGTCAGGATTTTAGACATGCCTAGGCGGGACATGGCCCAAAACTAGTTGGGAACCACTGCTCTAGAGGGAGATACCCGTAGTGCCAATAACGAAGCAGCTGTTCTTACCTTTTTAGTTTTTTGTCTTATGCTGAAAAAAATTGTTAAATCTCTTTCTCTTTTTCTCATCGTAGATTTTTTTTTTTTTATAGAAACTGAGGGTTAAGTTCTTATAAATACCACTTATATACATATATCTGGGGTTTGAATTAGCATATTCATTACACATATTGAATGCATAACTACAACATTTCATTTTTTTTTATTATTTTTTTTTGTAAGACGAGCTTTAACTGCATGACACCCAGTTAAGGTTTTTTATTTCTTTTTTTTATTAGTTATTTAGCGTGAAATGTTTGTGTTGCATTTCTAATACAAACTTCAGTGGGCGATCTGGCTATCTAAAACCTTATAATTATTATCGATATCCATAAAAATTTTCTTGGAATCGTATCAGGATTGAAATTGAAGAAAATGTGGCATTATTCCATCATTAATAAAATCAGGTTAAACATGCCACTGCACTAACTTTTCCAACTTTATTGTTTGACTATCTATTATTGAGAATGGCAATCATCCAACAATTGGTTAAGGCTCCTCCTCAAAATGTTTCATAATGAAAGTTTTGCCAGTTTATTCGTGCAGAAACAGGACTTAATGACTTTCTATGAATGTGATATCTGGGCTGTACAACCGCTAATAATTGTAGGCTAAAATTATTTGTTAAATCTTGGTAAATTAAACGTTCAACTTGAGTAATTTTGTGTAAAATTTAATCCGCAATGTAGCTTAAATTTTAGAATATTGCAATGTCTTTCTCTTATAATTTAAAATTAAAAGAGTTAGAAGTTCCTCGTTACGAATGGGCAGTACAAGCGTTGCGCAAGTCTGGGATCTTAGCAGATATGCAAGATTATTTGATAAAATTGTGTTTAGTCAAAGCTGATTTGGTTATATGACAGTAATTAATTTCATAAAGGGCAGTTCTTACGAAAGTAAAGAGCGAAGTTGAAACCAACAAAAATCACTTACGGAAGATATATCTACAAAACTAGCTCAAATAAACTGACACGTGATGTCTTCAAATATCTGTAGAATTCGAACAACTAACATGTTACTGAAAACACAAAACCGGCCCCAATAAGCAAGATGTTCAGTTCGGAGCAGAAAATTTGATAAGCCCACTGCAGATGATAGAAGAATTAACTTACAAGGCTCTCAAGTGTCTTTTACCGTCCATGGTCTAGGTAACTTTTAGTACGCAACTATAGTTTTTTTTCGTTGGGTATATTTTCTAAAGCGTAATACAGTATTCCCGTACTTAGAAGGCTTAAAGGGGGCGGAGTTACAAGAGGTGGATTATAAACCTCCGGCTTAGGATTCAGATCGGGGAGATTGCAGTGTTACCCTTATTATGCTTGCCAGAGTTTACACTCCAGAAATGACTCCTGAAAGTGCCATATGGCCCTATTATGATGGGTTTATAAGAGGCATAGATTGAGGCAGTAGCTTTTAAATGGGTCACCTGTGATCTTGCGATAGCCTGCTAAAACTGCCTTAGAAAAAATGCCAGAAGCATGCTAACGATGCAAAAAAGCGATATTTTTTGTTTTTCAAGAAAGGGGGAGGGGGCTACTTGAAGGTTTTAAACGACGAAAAATTGATGTTGAATTTTAACATTTATCCTCTTGTACGAACAAAGATATCCCGGGCTCTGACACTCTTTGGGCAAAAATTTATGGTTTGTGGCACAAAATGGTAGAAAACGCCATGTTGCTGTTGCACAATTTGTAGTATCTCCTGAACAGCGATTTTGACAATGATTGATTCTAATGACACACCTTTCATTTCAATCCAGCACCACTTTCTTCTCAATTAGAAAGGTTTTAGGCTCATTTCGATATTTTCGTAAATTTGTTCTTCCAACAAATTGTTACTTTTAGAATTAACCGAAATAATAGTTACCATTACGGAATCAGCTTGAAATTACAACTTTTTTTTATCACTAGCCTGTTTTTTCTTCCAAAAAATATTGTTACATTTTTGGTTACTATGGACCTTGGTTTCCTCTTTACTAGGTTCTAGCTATCGCTGCAATTATGAATATTATTTGAGGAACTTTCAAAATTAATATTGTGGTAAATACATTTTCAAAGGCTTGTCGGCTAATCGGAATATCTCTTGAAGTGAGACCAACAAAAATGAAACCTTTCTGAGCGGATATTACATAGTATAGTAAAATACGTGTACTTGTTTTTACTGTGGTATTGTACTATCCAATAGAATAATCCACATTTTTGGGGTAGGTATAGCATTTATACGGACAGTACGTTACCACTAATTGTACCAGACTTAACGCCTTGTTATTAAATAGGGTTATCATCCAGAGTTAACATTCTTGTAACTTCAAGTCGTTACCGCGTCTGCGAAAACGCGTAATGAATCATGCTTGGCATATTGCCTGGAAATTGACAAGCGCTATCTGACTTACAAATCAATACAGTAGCCCTCTAGTCTAGCATGTTTTTGAATGTTAAGAGAGGATGTTATTTTTGCCTCTGCTTTCTTAAAACAATTCTTATAGCCTCCATCACATGATAAATGTAACTCGCTTCACTAAATTTTTTTCAGTTCACAAAAATCAGTACTTTATTTTAATTGAATTTGAAATACTATCTCAGTTTATCTCTACATATCTTGGAACATAACAGGGGCTTTGTTGTTTTAATGATGTCATCCTTACTTCCCGTGCATGATGTTTTACCTCAATTATACCCCATCAGAGATTTCAAACCCAAACTTATTCTTTTAACGACTACAAAATAGCTTGAGCTAGTCATCTAACTCAATAATCCTTGTACTTTTAGAAGTGGGCTGTACAACCGTTGTACGCCATTTTGATTCTCAATTTTCTTTTTAAGCTGTAAGATCATTGATATGGTGGCCGGCGTTTACCGGAGTTCCCGGAGTTCCCGGAGTGAGAAACCTTTTGTAATGCCTATCTTTATACAGCGTCCCATATAAGTACCGGGTAATCCGTATCTGTTTTCACAATAGACTTACCGCTTTCTACAAAAGTACAGTTTTTTCCAAGTGTTATGTACTATTATTAGGTTATTTTAGTGTTTCATTTAAGTGTTTTATGATGATTGCTGATCAAGTTTGTTATTTGTGCCTTTAGTTTATGTTATTTTATCGTGTTCATTGTTCATGGCCGTAATTGTACCAAACACATTTTGCATGCAGACCCGCTATACTTTACCCCCCCCCCCGCCTAATGTACAAATTTATTGCCCAAATTTATTTCTAAAGTATCGAAGAAACTAACGGAAAAACCGGTGTGTTCTTGAATTTTACACATTGTAAATTTGAGCGAGTGCTGCTTAATACACAAGTACCAAAATTCTTTCCCCCTACGAAAATTAAACAAATAAAACTCAAATAAAATTCTCAAATTTGGAAAGCCTTGTTTTCCATGGGGGTATTTTCCGGGGGGGGGGGGTAAACGCCTAGAACATTGATATACCAGCTACAGATTACATTGTTAACCAGGGTCGTTCGAATGGGGGAGGTGACGGGGGCAAGCTTTCCTGGGCACCAAGGCTGGGGGGCACTGCGTCTGGGTTTCTCGGGCTTTTTTATTTGTATTTGATTAAGGAGGTGAGGGGCACTTTAGTTAATTTTGGCTCGGCCGCTATGAACCCTAGGAATGGTCTTGTTGGTACCATATGTTTATTTAAGGGGGTGTTATTTGAGAGGCGTTTGACCCAGTTTGTCGTTAACGTTCAGTAAATTGGCTCATTTGAACGAAATCCTAAAAGACTTACTAATCCTAAAAGACTAGAATACCTTCTTATCTTATTCCTAAGGGCTAATTGCATGATTTTACATACATATATGTTTAGGGTTTCCTTCAAATGTTCTCCTGACTTGTAGGCCTATCTTTACCCAGATCATACACATTGAGTTGAGAGTCGATGCAATTTTAGCGGATTGAGTTTCTAGAGTCATTTGGCCCGATTTCGCTCTCTAATAATATAGATTGAATATCCTTGCTTGATTCGCCTTCAAACAAGGCACAGCGTGCCCATATTCCTGCTGGTAAACTGACGATGAGAAAGGGGGAGGGATGTTTGGGGGTCAATGGGCTCGCTTTGAACTTTAAATCATAAAGATTGATTATCATTTATATATTCTTGATTTCAACGATATGCCATGAGCTACCTGTCAACCTTATTACTAAAAGATTGGAAGGGGGTTTGGCACTGGGACTTTGTGTAGCTTGGATCGATAATTTTAAAAACTAAAGTAAGACTAAGTTTGTTTATACTCCAAAGCAGGGGTAAGTTCGTTTTGCTTTGATTCAGTCTGTACCTTGGACATAAGTCGTTTTTACGCTGAATTAGGAATTAGCTCGTTCGGCACCGAGTGAGGACTTGCCTTGTTTCCACATAGTCAGTTCACCACTTTGACCTACAACTTCTCCGCCGAGTTGGAAGTGTAACTCTTTAAGTCGTTTTTGCACGGAAGCTTGCACAACATAAATATTTTGCAGTGTGGAAAATTCCTGTACTCTCCATTAAAGATTTTTAAAACACATCAGTTGCACACCTTTCGTCATGACTCTGCCTTCACGCGTGCGCAATAACAAACTTGCAGCACATTGGGATGGAAATATAGGAGACCTGTTGAAGCTATTGTTGTGACGCTTACAAACTTCGCGATGTGATGTCCTATTTCTGAATAAAACTTTCCATACTGTATAATTTTTATGCTGTGAAAGGCTTGTAATGACTAATGAGACCGAGTTTTACTTCTTTTTGCGCTAAATCAGGAACTTCAACGTTTTCACGTCGTTGCGCGTTTTTGCACCGGGTCAGAACTTGGCTTGTTTTTGCATCGAGTATTCTGCTGCTTAGACATCGCTCGTTATTCCGATGAGTTGGGACTTCGCCTGTTTTTGCAGTGTTTCAAGACTGAGCTCTGTTTTGCACCAAGTCAGTCAGACAACAGCTTAACTTGGCCGGTTTATGCATCGAGTCAATCTGTTGCTTGGAATTAATAGCTCAGTTTTTCTTGAGTTAGAACTTTGTTTAGCAATAGCACTAAGCATCATCCGTTTTGGCTAGGAATTATGCAAATTTGATTCACCATGTATATACATACATAGATTGGCTCACCTGGACCGCATAAGAGAAAAGTATATTTGTCCGTCAGTCACTTCATTTTCAGGGGGGAAAAAGTAGAGAAGAATAGTACTGTGAAATATAATAAACTTTTTTTTTTAATACTGCCTGAAAAATAAGAGAAGCCATAGTTATTTTCTTAATCTCTACTGGATAGTTACTTACTTTCAATTAAAAGTTCAGTCCCCGGAAATTTGTTCCCAAAATTTGCTTATCAATTTTTTCTTGTTACTTCTTAGTGTCTATATCTACCAATAAGGACGCTTGACCGATTTCCAAAAATCTTCCATGTTTCTGGAAACATCTTTAAGCGAAAGTAATTTACTCGCATGATTCTTTTATGGAATCCAAAGTTGAAGCAATGATTTTAAGATCTAAGGCTGGAGCGTTCAAATTGGGATCGACAGGCCCATGTTGTCTGTAACCTGTAACGCCCCCCTTGATTTTGCGTAAAGTTTGTATTAAGTAGACTCAGAGATTGTTGAGGCTATTTTTGTATTGTATATGTCAAAATATGCCAGATATGCTACGTATCTCATAAGTAATGTTCGATTATATCCAAAATTGCTATGTAATAATTTTTACGCTGATGATGCTAACTCTTAGGCTAACATCGGAATATAAAAGGTCTTACCTCGCGCATTTAGAGAATGCACCGTTTAAACTGTAGTAGCTATATGGTGGTGGAGCGGGTATCGATTCGCAGCGGAATAAATGGCATGCCCTGACACAGTAAACCATTTGTTCATCCGAAACCGAATCTTTTCGTGGTTTCACTTTTTTTTTCTTTTATGATGATGGACTAACGGTAACCGCTACTTCGATTAGCCGCTGTCACTTGCTTAAGAGATGTCTCTGACCTACATTGAACCTGTTTGGTGGAGAACCAGGACAGGGAGACGTCTTGTTCTAAAAAAACAGAACCACAGCCAATGCTTAGTGGAGTTGACTAGTAATTTAAGAGAGTCATATTTTTTGAATGGCCTCTCTTTAAAAAGTGATTAATGAAAAAAAAACTTTTTCCACAAAATAGGTTTTTCAAAAAAAAGTAAAAAACTCCATTAAACCAAAAATGAACAAAAATAGAATCAAATGATCTACCAAGCATACAACTGGCACAAATCAGCATCAATAAATAAATGAAACCCAAAACAAACAGAAATTAAAATAAATAACAGAGTGAAACTTAAAACGAACAGAAATTAATATGAGTAGGGTTCTAAAACCCTATGCTCTCTAAAAGCCAGAATATAAATTGTACTTTACTGAAAAAATTCAAATGAATTTACTGAAAAAAAGTGCATTATCAGTTTAACATACATATGCTGATATTTATTCCTTAAAATCTTAATTAATTTTGATTTCTTAGTTATAAAAATGAAAACATTTAAAAGACATAGTCTTTTTCATGGAAAAAGACTGAACCTCTTCTAAAGTTAAACAACAATCCAAATGGTTACAAAAACCTGGACATAACTTACAACCCTTGCCCCTAATCTCTTGGGTTTGTTTCAACCCCAAAAGCCTTGTTATATGATATTTAGACTATTTTGAATAGAATGGCTATCTCAAAATTTCTATTAGATGCATTTCGGGACAACGACGTGTGTTTGTATGGAGGGGGAGAGAATAGCTGCCCTACGATCACTTTGACTAAGTTTATACGACCATGCTTTCTATAAAAACCTTATATGCTCCCCCCCTGGGCATAACTTACAACCCTTGCCCTGAGGGCTGGGGTGATTTGTTATCCTCAAAGACATAATTTCCAGACCTTCCAACTACGTTGAGCAAAATGACTATCTCAAAATTATGATTGGAAGTATTTGGGGAAATGGTGGGCGTGGGAGGGGGGATTCGCCCTCTGATTGACAAATAAGAAAGGCACTAGTCCTCTCAATTTCCAACTGAATGAGCACTTTTTGAAGCTTCTACGACAAAACTTTCTATAAAAACCTTATATGCCCCAAGGGCATAAATTACGACCCTTGTCCTGGGGGCTATGGGGGAGGGTTGTCATCTTCAAAGACATAATTTCCAGAAATTTCAACTACGTTGAAAAAAATGCCTCTCAAAATTTTGGGCGTGAGAGGGGGGTTTGTTGCTCTTCAATCGCTTTCGACTTTAAAAAAAGGGCACTAGCCATTACAATTTCCAATTGAATGAGCCCTCTTTGAAGTTTCTACGACAACTCTATCTATAAAAACCTTATATGGCCCCAGGGCGTAACTTACAACCCGTGCCCTGAGGGATGTGGGGGGTTTGTTATCCTTAAAGCCATAATTTTCAGAACTTTCAACTACGTTTAACAAAATGGCTATCTCAAAATTTCGATTGGATGTTTTTGGGGAAATGGTGGGCATGAGAGGGGGGTTAGGTGCCCTCCAATCACTTTTGGCTATTAAAAAGGGTACTAGCCCTTTCAATTTTCAATCGAATGAGCCCTTTTTGAAGTTTCTACAACAACGCTTTCTATAAAAAACCTTACATGCCCCCAGGGCATAACTTACCACCATTGCCCTGAGGGCTGTGGGAGATTGTCATCCTCAAAGACATAATTTCTTGAACTTACAACTACGTTGAAAAAATTACTATCTCAAATTTTGATTGGATATGTTTGGGGAAAGGGTGGGCCTGAGAGGAGGGCTGGTTGCCCTCCAATTACTTTCGACTATTAAAAAGGGCACTAGCCCTTCCAATTTCCAATCGAATGTGCCCTTTTTGAGTTTCTACAACAACGCTTTCCATAATAACCTTGCATGGCCCCAGGGCTTAGCTTACAACACTTCTCCTGAGGGCTTTGGGGGGGGGGGGGAGGTTATCATCCTAAAAGACCTAAGATCCAGAACTTTCAACTAAGTTAAAAAAAAGCTATCTCGAAATTTTGATTGGATGTGTTCGGGGAAATGGTGGGCGTGGGAGGGGGGTTAGTTGCCCTCCAATCACGTTATTCTATTAAAAAGGGCACTAGTCCTTTCAGTTTCCAATCGAATGAGCCATTCTTGGAGTTTTTACGACAACCCTTTTTGTAAAAACCTTATATGCCCCCAAGGCATAACTTACAACCTTTACCCTGAGGGCTGTGGGCGGGCTTTCATCCCCAAGGACCTAATTTCCAGAACTTAAAATTTTAAAATTTTGACTGGATGTGTTGGGGGAAATGGTGGACGTGAGAGGGGGATTAGTTACCCTCCGATTACTTTCGACTATTAAAAAGGGCTCTAACCCTTTCAATTTCCAATTGAATGGGCCCTTTTCGAAGTTTCTACGAAAACACTATCTATGAAAACCTCATATGCCCCCCGGGCATAACTGTGGGGGGGGGGGGTTATCATCCTCAATGTGGGTGTGTTTGGGGAAAGGGTGGGCGTAAGAGGGGGTTAGTTGCCCTCCAATCACTTTCTACTATTACAAAGGACACTAGCCCTTTCAATTTCCAATCGAATGAGCCCTTATTGGAGTTTCTACGACAACCCTTTCTATAAAAACCTTATATGCCCCAAGGGTATAACTTACAACCATTGCCCTGAGGGCTCTAAGGGGGTTATCATCTTCAAATACCTAATTTACAGAACTTTCAACAACGTTGAACAAAACGGATATCTCAAAATTTTGATTGCATGTATTTGGGGAAATGGTGGGCATGAGAGGGGGGGGGGTTAGTTTCCCTCCAATCATTTTCGACTTTTAAAAAGGACGCTAGCCCTTTTTAATAGTTGAGGTGATGATTCTCCCTCCAATTACTTTCGACTATTAAAAAGGGCAATAGCCCTCTCAATTTCCAATCGAACTAGCCCTTTTTGAAGTTTTTACGACACCGCTTTCTATAAAAACCCTTATATGCCCCTAGGGCATAACTTACAACCTTAGCCCTGAGGGTTTCTGTGGGGGGGGGGTGTCACACTCAGACTTAATTTCCAGATTTTTCAACTACGTTCAACAAAATGGCTATACCAAAATGTTGATCGGAAGTGTTTGGGGAATGAGGGGCGTGGGGGGGGGGCATTCGCCCTCCAATCCCTCTGGACTATTAATAGTGGAACTTGCCCTCTCAAGTCCCCTTAGAATGAGTCCTTTTTGAAGTTTCTAAGACAACATTTTCTATAAAAAACCTTATATGACCCCAGGGCATAACTTATAACCCTTACCCTGAGGGCTGGGGGGGGGGGGTTGTTATCCTCAAAAACCTAATTTTCAGAACTTTCAATTACGTTTAAAAAAAATTGGAATCTCAAAATTTTGAGTGGATGTGTTTGGGGAAAGGGCAGGCGTAAGAGGGGGGTTAGTTGCCCTCCAATCACTTTCGACTATTAAAAAGGGCTCTAGCCCTTTCAGTTTCCAATCAAATGAGCCCTTTTTGAAGTTTCTTCGACATCGGTTTCTATAAAAACATTATATAACCCCAGAGTATAACTTACAACCCTTGCCCTGAAGGGTCTGAAGGGGTTATCATCCTCAAAGACCTAATTTACAGAACTTTCAACTACGTTGAATAAAACGGACATCTCAAAATTTTGATTGCATGTGTTTGGGGAAATGGTGGGTGTGAGAGGGGGGGGGGTAGTAGCCCTCCAATTATTTTCGACTATTAAAAAGGGCACTAGCCCTTTGAATTTCCAATTAAATGAGCCCTTTTTGAAGTTTTTACGACAACGCTTTCTGTTAAAACCCTATATGCCCTCCAGGGCATAACTTACAACCCTTGCCCTGATGGCTGTGGGGGGAATGTCCTCCTCAAAGACATAATTTTCAGATTTTTCAATTACGTTGAACAAAATGGCTATCTAAAATTTTGATTGGATGTGTTTGGGGAAATGGTGGTTGTGGAAGGGGTGTTAGTTGCCTTTCAATCACTTTCAACCATTAAAAAGGGCACTAGCCACTTCAATGTCCAATGCATTGAGCCCCTTTTGAAGTTTCTACGACAACTCCTTCGATACGAAGTGCCCTGGTCTAAAACCAAGAAGCCAAAAAAAAATACATTGTGCCAACATCGTTCTTTATTTTGGCAGCGCTATTGCGCTGCCTATGATATTAACAACCCCCAAGTCACCAGATATATCACCTATTGGTTTTTCTTTGGAGACATTTAAAGGTTGCCAGTTTACTAGTTTCACCCCACAACCCTACAGGTGTCTAAGAAGACAGTTACATGGGCTGCTATCCTACCGGAAATCAAAATGAAAAGGTATGTAAAACTTTCGAGGAAGTTCGTGCTTACGTTTCAAATAAGGAAGAAGCAAATTTACCACATATACTATTTAAAGCCATGCAGGGGCGTAGCTTCAGCATTTTTGTTTGGGGGGGGGCAAGAGGGGTTCATATCTGGATAGTCAAGGTACATAGGCTCTATAACAATATTTTTCTCTCAAAATAATGGGGGGAGGGGGTGATAACTGCCCTCTTGCCCCTCCAAACGACGCCCCTGAAGCCATGTGATGTAAAACGGCATGATATTTGGTCTTCAAAACGAAAATATTTGTTCTTTATTTTTGTTAGTAACTCACTGTTGGATTATCGGAGGTCTTTCTTTCTGGACCTTATATGAACTGAAATTCAGAATGCATTCACTACATTTTTCACTGAAAGTGGAAATTACGCTGAAATTGCAAGCCAATCCAAAACAGGTTTTATTGAACTAGAATTGGCTTATAGAATTAGGCTAGAAAACTTCAAGGGCTGCCGATATTCCAGGTATGCTCCACGTGCGAGCCATGCGTTTTGTTTCAGAACTCCTTGTTAAATCTTTATAATTAAAATTCCCTTAAATTCTTTTTTAAATAACAGTTTACTATTAGAACTAATTTAGATAATAGTTACCACTTTTGAATCAGCTAGAAATGGCACTTTTTTGTCACATATCAATTTAGTTTTTTTTTTATTATTATTATTATTATGGACCGTATTTGTCCTTTACTATGTTGCTGCTACAGCTGCAACCATGATCTTGATAATAATTTTAAAGTTTATCTCTGTGGGTTGATACAGCCTTGCAGATGGCTAAACTTTTTTTGATTGCTTTCATCACTCCTATATGTGCTCATTTTTTTGGCTAGCGACTATTTGCCTATATTTTTTGTTTCGTCAATTACTATCATTATGATAACGGTCCCAGATCTTTTACTTGACTTTCTTAATTTTTGCTTTTTGACTACCCTGTTCTGTTGAATACCTTTATTTTTCTCTGTCATTTTTGCTTCGAAATCCATCCTCTTAATGTCTGGATCACAAGACAATTTAGTAACCGTCTTTATGTATGCTCCGAGCAGTGTTCCTGTCACCTGTCTTTTTATTTCATTTACATCTGTTTTCAGATTTTCAAGCTTTCTTTGTACTGATTTGATTTCAAATATTGTTTTTGTTAATTACAAAAAGCACTAGAGGTAACAATTTCCTTTAAAATGAGTCCTTAAACACCTCTTTGCGATATTCCAATGCCCTGTTAGCTACGGAGAAGAAAAACGGAAAAAAAAGATGCTTCTCATGCAAAAAAAATGACTTCCCTTGTTTTTCAAGCCAATTGAAAAAGCAGTTTTTACTATTAAATATGGTTTCACTCTGATTATTTCTCTTAGAATGGTAAATGAGGCGCTTTAAATTCATGCTATGGTACTCATACGTTTCAATTTGTTTATTTGAAGCAATGTCGGAGACTGCACAACATTAAATCGCCAAAATATGATTACTAAATAGGCATGTGCTTGCTTTTAATCGTGATAACCGCTGTCTTCACAATGATGACCTAGAATACATATAATCTTGTTATTAAAAAGAAAAAATTGGAACATGAGTCTGGAGCTAGGTTTCTCTCCCAAGTAAATTTTAAATCTATGCCAGTCTCTTGTATATAAACGAAAATTTTGTTTAGGTTTTTTTATAATCAAACCAAGATATGTAATTTCCCAGTGTTATATTTATTATAATGACAACTTGAGCGTAAAAATATCTTACTTGTGATTCGCAAACATGTGAACTTGAATTACCTACATTCCATGTAATTTACATAGGCTATATATTCAACATTACTATTATATCTATTTGCAATAGTCTAATTCTCATACGACTAACTTCCCAAAACATATATCAATAGAAGGTACGTGTTCAATATTTTATAAAACAGTTGGAAGAAAAATTGTATTGCGATTATATAGACAGAAGTCTTTTTACATGTCTCTCGTATCCTTTGGAAGTTTCCTATTGGATCTTTCAAGAGGGAGAAGCTATCTCCTGAAGTCAGTATGTAATATAGTTAACTTTAGGTAAAGGAAAAAAAAACAATTTCAAGGTAAAATGTTTGAACATGTACACACTAAATCAGAAATGCGACTATTTTCGCAGTTTTTTCAATAGATAACGCAGTCCATTCTTCTCTATGTGACTGACTATTGCGTTCAATCCTATTTGTATAGCCTTTATGTTCATTATATTCGCTTTTGGAGCAAAATATAATTGTTAATCATCTCGAATCAATTCAGTGATTGATTTTTATATAATTATATTATAAATTGTACTTCACGAGATAACTCCTCTCTCTCTTAAAAGACCCAACAGGAGCTTAGCAACTCTAAAGGATAAGACAGAAATATGTTAAAAGATTTTTTCTGTATATTGTCAGTAGGTTTTTTCTTGCAATTTATTTCATAAAATGTCCCACACATATCTTATGTGTTTATATGTTCTGGGAAGTTGGTCGTGCGAGGATTACACGGTTGCAAATAGATATCTTAGTAAATTTTGAATATATAACTCATTTCAGTTACATGGAAGGTAGATAATTAAAGTTAAAAACTGTTTAACATGGGATAAACTTACCTGTGAATCACATGTTGGCGAATTCTTATACTCACAGCTTTTTCAATAGATGACTCAATCCATTCTTTTTTATGTGAGTAAGTGTTGTGTTCATGGGCGTACGGAAGGGGGGCAGCAATCCCCCTCTAGAACTTCAAATCTACACTAGATATGGTTGAAAAGGCAATTGAAAACAGGTAGATGGTAAAAAAAAGCAATTGAAAAAAGGTAGATGGTTAAAAAAGCAGTTGATAAAAGGTAGATGGTTGAAAAAGCTGAAAATAAACAGCTGGAATGACAGAATAAAAGTCAAACAAGAAGCAATTATCCATAATGTCTTGGAAAGATTTAGCTCTAATCCAAGAAAAGTGATTAATGCTAGAGCTTATTTATGATTTTTGGTGATTACTTATTAATAAAGATTTCATAGGTATTATAGAACTTGCTGGCAATGTAAGGTTTTGTGAACTGCCAATATAACTTCAACCCCCCACCCTTCATCACAGAACCTGCTGCCCCCCCCCCCCTAGAGAAGAAGCTGCGTACGCCCATGGTTGTGTTCAATCCTTCTTGTGTAGTGATAATGTTCTTTATATTCGCTTCTTCAGCAAAACGTTTGTTTCATACGTCTCCATTCGATTCAGTGATATTGCAGATCAACTTAACTTTTCATCATTATATTAATTCCTTCTGAAGTTTGATTTCCTTCTGATTTTACATAATATTCGTTATTCATAAAATGTTCCTTGCAAACGTGAGATGTAAGACCGCCAGAGGCTCAATAAACAGGTGAACGAGCTATAGCTCATGGCTTTGAGGATAAGAGATTGACCCCTGTGCCAAGCAAATTTAAAACCCTATAAGCCCAAGTATTACTGTATTCTCTCTTCTACTTATGTACTGGGGACAAAAGAAAAGAAAGGAAAAAGTAAAACAAAACACTCATAAATACTTGTGTTTCCAGCAAGAATGTTTCCTACAAGCAAATCTAATTTTTATGTGACCTTGTTTGTTTCCTTTTTGTTTATCTTTTCTTTCCTGCTAATGACCTTGATTACAAGTTGCTCTGTAAATAGTTAATGCCTGACAGATTCCATCCCCTCAAATATGTATGTGTTTTGAACTTTCAGTGAGACAAAGAACTTGGAATTTTGTTTTCATAATTGCAGCCACAGAAAAAGTGTTAGGACGATTTTGTGATTGGACTGGAGCTCTGGCGCACCCTCTCCCACACCAAATCTCGATGCGTGATGTTACTTCAGTGAAACTAATATCAAGATAATGTCAATATGAGTAATTGAATTTGAATATAAATAAAGACACTATAACTTATAAATTTGAAGCTTCCAGATTTTAAATTGAATAACATTGCCTTGGCACAAAAAAAATGGAACTTTCTACTAGAAACCTGATGCCACCATCCTTTGGTAGCACGAGTTTTCGGCTTCTACATGACGAAATTTTGTGGGGGGTGGCATAGGGCTATGGATTGGCTAGATCGGTTGATCTTCAGTGAAAAATTTCTTTTAATTTAAGTTAAGATTCTTTGTCTTAGACCGCTGGTACCTTCTAAGAAACCTTTACAGACACCGATCTCATGACTTTTTGCCTTCGGCTGGGAGTGCAACGCGTCTTTGGGGGCAAATTATCCAACGATTCCCGTGTTTTCCCCCCAGATTTCTCGGGGTACCCATTTAGAGCTGGGTTTAGATCGTTGGTAGCAAGTCAAGATTTCCCAAAAATAAAACTTGCTACAATTTTTTTTGTCTGTGTTTTACGTGAAAATCGCATTGGGAGAACATTCCTTTGGCAAATCCTTGGACAGACTTACTGCTGATTCGTATTAGTTTTGGTAAAGCCAAATGAGGATTTTACCTGGTAATTGTTAAACAAACAGCTTATTATAATGCAGGCATCGTGTGACTTCCTTTTATTCAGCTTAAATTCCTTAGCCAAAATGACGTGATTTGGGGTTGGGAGGGGGTATGGGATCCTCCAGAGTCAAGAGACAAGGGTGCAATATTTTGGGGGGCTAAGTTAGCCATAGCCCGTTTCAGCTATAAATAAATTACATTACTGAGCGTATAGTTGTATTTTTTCTGATCGTATACTCTTTCATCTTCCTCTTTTTGATCAGATAGGACTGTATTTTCACTCAGTTGCTATATGCCCCATGTTGCAAATAATGCCGTTTCGCTGAAATAACACATAATAGGAGTTTTCTTAGAAACAGAGGCCTTCGTGTATTAACCCACTTAGGTCTGTCACTAGGGGGTCTTTTTTTTTTTTTATTGTTGTTGTTGTTCTTAGCTTGTTAATATTGTCCAGACTTTGTTGTTGTTGTTTTTTGTAAGAAAATCCTTGTTACTTGGCGTTACTTTCCTTTTATTTATGTATTGGCACATTGAACTGCACCATGTTGGTTGCGGCTGTACTCATGTTTTGTTAATGATTATTTTATATTATAATAATAGTGATACACTCTTCTTTGACTTGTATGCAGGAGTGCGACATCTGAAAACCCTTCTCCGCCCAAAATATTCGAATTTCTAAGATTTGCCTTGGACAACTTGCATATATGCGGTTGGATTTTTCTCTTTAGCCTCATCCGTTCATACATCCACAATAGATTCTCATGGACATACCTACCAACATTTATTAAATCAAGAAGAGATAAATACATTTAGTAGGATCAGAAGAAAAAACGGCTTCGAAATATCGATTTCGATATTTAGATATAGTGAATATCAGTAGCGAAAACTAGCTATGTCGAAGAATTTATGTATTACCCATCACTTAAGTTGCAGAGTTCGTCTTGCTCAGCCTTTTGTATAATCGTAGCTTAACCTCTTGTTTGAAGTGAATGTAATCTAACAGCCGCATGCTAAGTGCATAAGTGAAAGTAAATCGACTTTTATTCGAATAAACTTTGTTTTCTAGGTATAACTTAAGGTGATATAAACTAGTCTTGCGATGGTTCAGTGCGATTTAGACAATGGTACAAAAAATATTCTTTCAGGAGGAAAAACCAGTAAGCAATTTCAGAGACTTTATTTTATCCTACGCTCACTTTATTACTTTATAGCTGACAATGGAACAACAGTTTAAAATATTTCTGATGGACTGGGTATCAACAGGCAAGCATTATGGAGTTCTTGATCAGTAACTGATACTGTTTAAAACACATCTACCAGTAATCTAGTTCAACTGTCTGACCAACCAAAAACGATAGAAAATGGCTTTGAAAAAATAAATGTAACTGAAAAGAAATGAAAAAGAAAGGAAATGTAAAAATTGAAAGGGGTAATAAGGCTAAAATCTAATTCTTCGTTAATTATCCCGAATAACAGAAATGCATATTGACAACGAAATACATCTAGGTAAAACATTATGCTAATTGCATCATCCTTTTTTCATTTTAATATTGCACAATTGGAAAATAAAATACTTTCCCACTGTAAGCCTGATTAGTATGTGTATCTGTCTGTCTTTTTCCTGTGTACATTACTACATTGTTCATCAGATAGCCAAGAAACCTTAAGAAGTTGCTTGTACTCCCTTGCGAAGCTTTTAGGTATAAAATTACCACCACCACCCTCCCAAGGCTCTCTTAATATTTTTCGTGACGACTCAAATTAGAGACCCCTGAACAGAAATAATTGACAGTTCTTTCGGGTCAAATTAGTCATATTTTATTAATGAGTTGTTGAATTTTGTATTCTGTCATCTAAGACACTTCCAAAATGGAAAAATCTCTTTCAGTAAACTCTGGAGTCGGTATTCAAGAATGCTTTTCAAATCTAAATTTCATATTTAATCAAAATAAATTAATTAGGTAACTGATATGAATATAGGGTGAAGGATAACTTTATTCAGTCTGGGACACAGTGAAGGTAATATTCAGTAGTGAAAAGTCCTAAACTCTCCATTGAAAATTTTTGACACATATCTAAAACCACACAAGCCTCGTGACCCCGCCCTCGCGCACACGTAATGAATTGTTTCCAATGGAAAACCAAGTTGCAACTGAAACTATGGCTCTGACGTATATACTTCTGCTGACGTATTGCTCTGACGGTACGTCAACTTGCCTAACTACATGCTATGAAATGTGTCATGTTTGGAGCACTGTATATAGATAATATAACAGTAAGATCAAGGCTGATGATTTTTGGCACTTCATTCTCGGCGCGTACAAACAGCTCCTCCCATTTACTCTGACATTAGCGGGTCGGTATATATTTGTCAGTCACAGAAAAATGTTGCGAGTTTGCATTATTCGTAATTGCGAAAGCAGAAAGAAACTTGGTGAGCCGGCGAAGTGGTTTGCAACTGTCCCATCTAACAGGTATGACTTAACTGATTGGCTTATGTAGGATTTCTAAAAAGGGGGGAGGGGGTTGATTAAATTTGTGAAAATAAGGAAATTTCTAGCGGTAACTTCTAATCAATACTGCAACAGGGAAAAAACCCTAATTTCATAAATAGTGGGGAGAGATCCACGAAGTGGCGGGAGTATTTGTAGTTTGGCACGAAATTTTCTACCACAAAGGGGCAGGGCAACCTAACAGATTTTGTACAGATTATGTATTAGGTTTCACAATAGTCTATTGTTTTAGATGGTAATATTGCGCCGTGGAGCGTCAAAACTTTTTTTATTGTTTTTCTTTATTGGTAAGGAATGTACCCTTTAATTTCCGTTTTATTTTGTTTTCCCTTTAATTTCCTTTAATTTTCATTTAATTTTTCCTCGTTTATGCTCTTTTTTGGGCCATAGAAATGTCATTCGAAATTTGATAGATGATCTTTGTTTTTCTTCTAATAACTGGTGGAATAGCTGTGATGGTTTATCGTTTTTTCTTTTCTTTTTGTTATTTTCACGTCGTAATATTTATATTCTCAGATTGTAGTTCGTGGGTGACTTGAAAAAGGCTGATTACCTGTTTTGGCAGAGAGCCGATATAAGGGCTAGTTTTGTTCTGTATGAATGTTTTTGTATGAAATTCTCAGACCTTCCCTGAACTTTAAAGAATCAACACCTCTGTTTGAAAATCTTTGCACTTTGTGAATTTAGATAGCGATAAGGGTTCCTGATTGAGACCAATTTTAGGACTTGGGTTCTCATCATCGGTTGCTGTGGTAAAAGTTGCAACAATTGCTCTATCCAAGAAAATACCAAAAGTCTGTTAAGAAGTGTTTTTCGTAAAATTCTTAGTGAGTTTTCAGAAAATTGAAGGACATCACACATTTTAGTGACAGATCCAAAATTTTACGGGGCTTTACGCTAGAAAAGTTCCTGTTATAGAATGTTTTTCCCGTTTGTTTACAAGAAAATAAATAAAATGTATTCTTACTGCTGAGTCTGTATAATCTTAGACCTTTTACGGCACAATTCCTAAAATATTTAAATTAATTTAAATTTGTATTCTTTAAAATTTAGTTTTACAATGTTGAAGCCAAATTTTGCGTTCAAGAGAAATCTGACATGTCTACCCGTGAAAAAATCGAACGTCGCTTATGTTTATAGTTGTCTAAACATTCTCCGGAGCACTTGCGTTTTGGTCCGGGTTTTTATAATGGTTGAAATAGGGAAAGATCATACTATCTATTATTTGTATACAGTGGTTTTGAGAAACAGTTCGTTACTGTATATTACTTATACTGTGGTCTGGGATTAACTCTTTTGTGGAAAGGATGACGTTAGCAAAAACGATGTTCTTGTTTATCGATTCAGTGCATTATTTTATTTTTCGATTTATGGACTTATTCCCCAACGAAGGGGAACAATCGGGGGAATTTCCACGGGATGGGGGTGGTGACTTATCTGAAGGAGAACAGTCTGCGGGTGAATTTTCTGGCAAAAATTCTCAAATACTTTTAAACTGAAATGTGTAACCATTATTAATACGCGGGGAATCTTCTACGGGGAAGGGGGGAATTTTCATTGGAGGGAGAGTTTTATGTAAGGGGAATTTTCTGGTGGAGGATTTTTCTTAACTTGCTTTATTTTAAGATCGCAGCAACGCGGGACGGGATAGCTAGTGGTATATAAAAACTTATTTGATTGAAATGTATATCGTGTTAAGCAAAATGTAGATGACACTCTAGGCCTTAGGGGGGTATAAGAGGTGGCGATCTCATTGTTATTTGTTGTAGTTTGCTGTTCAGATGTAATTCTTAACCTCATCAAAGGTTAAAAAAAAAACTTCTTGGAGGTCAAAAGACCTGTGAAAAAAGCATGTACATCGGTCAAAATTCTAGGCCCCAATGACTGGCAGTTTTGTAAGAGTCGTTCCTGCTTAAATTGATTAGTAAGTTTTTTACGAACAGAAATTGATACAGACAATACTTTGAGTGAAAATTTCGTTTGAAAGATGAAAATATATTCAAAGCAATACGAGCCTACGCAGTGTGTTGAATCTGTATTAGCTAAGTCCATTCTGTTTAACATGTTTCAATATTATATTCAAAACCCTTTGTATTGCTGGTAAATGTATCCTGTTCGTTTTGACTGCAGTTCACAATTTTCGTTCTTTACGATCGTTCTTTAAGCAACTAAGTGAAATAAAATCAGTCAAAACTTCTCTTCATGCTCATGCCAGGTCTAAACGGCTCTACAGCCCTTCAATCCAATAGTTTTAAGCCCCAAAGAACATTAATTCTCATGGAATGTTAGTAAACTTAAATAACATCATGGATTTTGTCATGAAGAATTCTATCATGCGCTTTACGTTACAATCATCGCGAAGTTCTTACTTCTTATCAGAGCTGCCGCAAAGGCGCTGAATTGAAGCGAAGGTCCCTATGGTCCCTAAAATTCAATTTATCTATCAAAAAGTCCTTTTTTGCTTTGATTAAGAAGTTAATTTGTGAATTTTAACCTCTGAGATCCCTGTGTCCATCAATCATAAAAAATTTTATGCATTACTTGCCCATAGATAAACAAAATGCAATTTGAATGTTAATATAAATATTTCTCGACAAAGTGGCATCAGATTTGTTTGCTGCGTAGGGCAGCCACCCGCCACGCTAGATAACTGAATAAAATATGGAAATTGTGATGGAAACACACGGTTGAGGTCATTTCTACACAAGGTTTTTTTAAATTAGAATTTTTTTAAGATCCTAAAGATGGAATGTTTTCCAATGGTGAGCAAAGCACTTCCAGGGAATCTTTGTCGCTCAATTCTTCACCGATTTCGTCGCAAAACAAGGATCAAGGTGAACCTAAAGACTCAAGTTCGCAATCTGACAGTATAAGTGATGTGAGTGAAAATGGACAAATAGACTTGGGAGTTTCGCTACCCAGTTCTAATATGACTGATGTTGCATTAGCTTTGCTCGAAAAGGAGGCGTTAGAAAACAAAACATCAAACGGAGATACGACACCATCTTCTAAGCCTGTGGATGCACCATGTTCAGAGAACCAGAAATTAGAAAGTCTCGTAAGAACAATATCTAGGCAGGTGAGTTTTCTAATAATATAGCAATCAGCTTATAAATATCATGTTACCAGTGTTTACAACGCTGTAAGTTAACCTCTAAGGGGTGGAGCAGAACAAGTGAAGGACATAGATGAGTTATAACGTCAATATCATATTTTAAAACGCATTAAAAAAAATTTTTACTATGGGCCGTGGTTTGGCCTTTACTAGGTTGTATCTTACTGATTACTTTACTGAGCATGTCATTCTCTCAGGTTAAAGCGATTGAAACTATTTAAGGGAATTTTAAGATTTGTTTTTTTTTCTATTTTAGTTTTCAAAGATAGTCAACAATATTCATAACGTCCATGTTTCTGTAAAAATATGGCGAAGGGGGGGGGTGTATACTGGGTAATACCAAGGACCTTAATTGGCGTCATCAAATCATGAAAACTGAAAATATGTGCATGATTCTAACTTAAACATTTCATATGGCCATGATTTGTCAAAAATGCACTTAGTATGTTTAGTTTAGATATGTTCCTCGGATTTCTTGTCAGTAGTCTCAGGAGTTCTTATAAAGTAATGTTGGGAAAACTCAAATACACTATTTTAAATGTGTACTCATCGTATTTTTTATTTAGAGTTGTCATTTTTATGTGGATTTTTACATTTACTATTTGATAACCAAGTATCATTTCCCGGTAATCTATGAATGATCATTAGTTAAAACAGTAAACAAATTAACCCTATAATAAGATTCAAATGGGTCAAGACGGTGAATTTGTTATTGTGAAGAAAACTATGCAGAGAGTCATAGAGTATTATATCATAGCCATGGTTCAATTAGGACAGCAATGACGCTCTGCAATTTATAAGAACTGCTCGCCTTCTAATTTCCAGATATTTCACGTTGAAAAACACTGTGTTATTTATATGGTTTGAATAAGTTGATGGAAATATATAATGAACTTCCATCGTTCTTTTCTGAAGCGAATAGAAAAAGACTAGGCGGATGATGCTTTGACATACCACCGAAGACGATGAGTTATTTTCGATGGATTTCTACGATTAGGAACTGCAAAGTGCCAAAGACAGTGGCCTATATCCAATTTTATAAGGGTACTTATGTTGTTATTATCACAGAGTACACTCTGAAATATAGAAAAAAACGGTTCTACTCAGACCAAGAACTTGATTGTGGTGGCTATAAAAAATAAGTACTTTTAAAAGTATTCAAAACCCGAACACGTAGATGTGAGAGATAGTTGTTAGTTCACAACTCAGTTGCTAGCGTACAACTTTGAATTTTATATCGTTGTCTGCTGGATACTTCAATAATGTCAAATCCTAAACTTTTCTGTGTTAAGTTTATGTTCAATGTCTCGTATCCTGTGTGCAATGACGAGAACAAAACAAGTGGTTTTTAGTTTTAACCCTTCTCCTCATCAAACTTGAAGGTGTTTATAAAATTACCTTGGTCGACTGTATTCCCAAGAATACGTATTCTTCCTTAAGAAAGAGAAATGTTTGTGATGTCGAAGTCAGATCCCATGATTGACCAGGTGTGTAGAATGAGAGGAAATCCACGATTCCGATGACTATCTCTATGTCACCATCACCATACCCTGCAAAGGATTTCCACAGTTTAACTCAACCCTGTCGAGCTTTTTACAGGTTTTTCCCACAAGATTTTTTACTAATTCTTGTTTTAAGAATGAAAGCTCTATTCTCAATGACAATCTAAAAGGAATTTTTGATTGTAAACGTTCTGCTAATCTCTGCTAATCTAATCGTTGGTAATCTCTACTATGTGCTAATCTTCTAATCTCTGTTTAATGTCCTGAGGTAATATCGAATGCTGAGGTTCAAATGCTGAAGTAAGGTTGAGCTCAAATAGGTGAAATTGAAATGTCCATTAGCTCATAAATAGAGCACCCCCATACTAAAATGTATTTCCTGTGCCGGTGACTGAAATCAGAAATCAGAGATTCTATTGACTATTAAGAATGCTATCTTAGATTCATGAACTTTTACCAATGAGACTAGTGAACCATCTTCGACAACATTCCCCTCATTTGAGAGGTCAAAACACTTCAGCCTTAGCAAAACTAGAATTAGTTATCTGCTTACAAAAGCAATTTGTATTCTTGCTTTTGTAAACGTTTAGTGAAATATATTGGTGAATCATACAGTCTGATATGCATTGAAAGAACAATTGCAGAAGGCGTTAAAGAGCTCCATGTCATGATAAAGTACTGGTCAGAGAGGTATAAGAGTTCTGTGTATAGTTTTTTTCAATTTATCAAATGCTTTATTGGTCACACTTTAGAGGCTTATTGTCATAACTTTTTTAATTACGTAATTAAGGAAAGAAGGCAAAAATTGAATGACGAAAAATCATTCCGAAAATCCACAAGATCAATTTTGCAAATTCTACCGTTGGTGCATGTCGAAGTATGTCAGGTGTCATTTAATATGTAGCAATTTAATTTCTTTAATACTA
Source organism: Artemia sp. Qi Xiang Cuo (assembly GCF_049724085.1). NCBI lineage: Eukaryota > Metazoa > Arthropoda > Branchiopoda > Anostraca > Artemiidae > Artemia > Artemia sp. Qi Xiang Cuo. The sequence goes on from NC_142810.1 coordinate 41,300,512, forward strand.
TAGGGAATACATGTATTAGATTGCCACAATTTATCTTATTTTTTTATACTTCTTATAGAGACTTGAATATCTTGTTATGCGGTATTTAGTCCGACACATTACTGACCAGAGCTATATCAGCGAGCTTCGACGAGAAATCCAAGAAGGGCGGAATATGATGATGAATTTGGCGTCGAAGATTAAAATCTATTGTCAACACGTGAGTTTTTTTGTCCATTTTCATCTTTTATTTGTTTCTGCGTCCTTTTGCCAATACCAACCACCAAATATATTATAGACATTAATATTTGAATAATTACACAAAAATAAACGAGCAATAATTGTGTATTTATAATTTTTTTGTCAAAAACGGCTCCATATTTTTTTCTGAAAATTGACATCTTGGGATTTTCTGGTGTAAAAAAAACATCTAGATGGGTCACGAGTTTGAGAAAAGTTTTATAGTGATGTCATTTCAAGAGCATATTTTATTATATATCTACAAAGACCATTCAGAGCAGCTAAGGAAAAGGGTATTGAAAAATGAAAAATGTTTAAAATAAAGATAAATGACAATGAAGAACAAATATATACAGTCAGAATACATGCGTGTCCCCGTACAATATATATATATATATATATATATATATATATATATATATATATATATATATATAATCGGCTCTATTGTCGAAGTAATGAAAATCGTTCAAATCTTTAAACACAAGAGTATTTTAATAATTTAGTGAAAAGATTGTTTTATTTTGTTAGAATGTAATATCAGAAGACAACTCAGATATACACGAAAGTGAAAATTAGTCATACTGTCCTGTGTTTGAATTATCATATTGACTTTAAAAAAAAAAATTAACAGCTTTATTTTTATTGGATGTGAGTTTTTTTTTGTTTTCATTTAACTTTTGTGTGGTTTTAGGTATGTGTCTTTACTTAACTCTGTATGTATTTGTTAATTCGTTTAAGGTAGTTTTTTTCTTATGCGTTTTTCTTGTTGAAGCTAATTTTATCACATGTGAAGCCAAAATATTTTGATTTTTCTTATTATTACTACATTTTTTTTTAGTTTTGTATGTCAAGTATCACTACCTTAATGAAGTTTATCGTTTTCATGTCAATTTAATTATAAATGGAAAGGTCCGAGAAAGTATTTACAAAAATAAAAATGCTCTTGATTTTGCTGAAGAACGTAATTCAAGATTTATCTGAGAAAATAATTCTAATTCTTCGTCTGAGGAATTATTAGATGGTGATAGTGATTAGTTAAGGTTTATGTTTCCTGCGCAATTTTTATTATGCTATTTTTCTGCTCTCCTGCGTTTTTCGTATATCAGCAAAGAAAGACAATTTTGATATCACTCTATAGCTGACATTCAACTGTATCTATCTGCCGATTTTTATTTTTGAAATAAGTTGGACGTGGTTTTTCATATTTAAAATACGTTAAAAATTGGTTCAAAATCTTTGAAAAAAAGGACAAATCCACTCTATTTCAAGAAAGTTCTGTATCTTCGCCAAGAAAAAGTGTAAATTATATTGTAATTCTGGCTTGGCGAATGGATGTATCTGAGACTAATTAATCCAATGATCTAAGTATTTTGTCCGTTTTGTCAAAGGTACAGCTGCAGGATTGACGTAAAATCGCTTGCTTCAGAGGGAACATATACCTTAACCTTGTTCCGGGGGAATTTATTGAATAATTTACTCTGGGGAGGATTTAACGTAATTATATTCTAGAGAAGATATGATGTAATTATTGGGAGTAGTAGTTAGTTTCATTCTCTTAATATCTTCCTTCGATTCTGCTTTTTAAGAAGCGTTCACACAAAGCCATAGCCGCGAAGTCTAAAGAAGTCAATTACTAGGCTATTTTTAAAGTTTATACATTAGGTCGGTATCAAATTCCTTATAGGAGCAAATTGGAGACACAGGACTAATCTGAGACATACTACTATAGACAAACTCAAATAAAAACACAAAACATTTATTAAGTAGTTAAATAGCTAATACAAGAATCCACTTAGATGCGGATAAGATCGCAATACTTCGATATGCAAGAGTTACTGATCAGAGTTAATACACAACAAGTCTATTGAACATGAAAATAATATCAATTGGGTCTCAGTAACTCTGTGCTAAATAACTGCTTTTACAAGACTTACTAATAGTTCATAGTTTAAGTCTCGTCACTAACACAAAACAAGGGTCTATCATGAGTCGCAGCTATATCTATACTCTGATCAAAACTAACTCCAAAACGCAAACTCTGCGTTCCTTATATATGTTATGTTTACTTAAACAGAGTTTTTATGTTTAGAATTTACTGCCATATCACATAAGTTTAGTATTAGGTAAAGGTATCATTTTAGTATTGGGAGAAGGGAGAGAATATTTAAAATTGAGTCATGTAGAATTGCTATCATATCCCATTTATTTAGTGTCAGGTAAAGGTATCATTTTAGTATTGGGAGAAGGGAGAGAATATTTAAAATTCAATCATGTAATGGCAAGCAATATAACCAGTAGAAATCTTTAGTTCAGTAAAGGTACTTTAAGTAATGTAATGCAAACACAAGTATCACGAAGTAGTCAGGAATGTAAAAATTTTTTAACATATATTAGTTGTATAAAAAATCAGTCAAATTTGTAAAAAAAAAAAGAGGCGTAATCAGAAATAAAAAAAATAAATAAATAGGTCCGATAATGCGAACAATGATGGGGACATCATTGAATGATGGGAAGGGTAATATGTAGCGTAATCAGAAAAAAAATACAAACTCCCTTTTTTATTTTCTAGTTAAGAAAACATTCATGGTATTTCAAATAAAATCAATCACAGCTATTCCGATAAGCCACGCAAAACTACATATATAGACAAGACATCTGTAGGTCAAGAATGTTCCATTGTTCATTTTATACAATATCCATTGTTCAATGATTATTCTCTTATTTTCCCTTGGGATGTTGCCTGCCCTTTCCTATAGGTTTTCCGCTTTCTTTAAAGCCTGTGGCTTGAATAGTTTATGACTACAGAAATAGCATCCACTATTTTTCTTGACTAATAAAATATTATTTTTATCATACTTTTTTTATAATTTTCTCCTCGCTTCAAGACAGACTATTATTTATTGCAACTGAACATTGCATTTCAGAGAATAAACAATAATACATTGTCTCTTTAAACAATAGAACATTGTTTCATTAATAGCTATTCTTATTAGCACCTGCGGACATTTTTTCACTTAAAGATACATCTTTTTTTTTTTTTTTGATTAAAAGACCTTACAAAATTCCATCCTATGTTCATTCTTCATTACTAATGTAATAAAATTCTAATAAAAGACAACTATGTATTACTTTTGTTTCATTAATAGTGCCATAGTTCGCTAAGCGGTGATTTAAAGATTCAAGTTATCTTTGTCCGCACTGAAAAGAGTTACGAATTCTTTAATGGTTACGCCTTCCGTGAATTCCTTAATAATGCTAATTTTGTTAATAGAGCATTATCCCCTTGATCAATGGATATTGTTGAAAATGAACAATGGAACATCTTGACCTAAAAGTCAATTGTCTTGTCTAAATATGTAGTTTTGCGCCGCTTATCGGAATAGCTGTGATTACGTTTATTTGAAATACTATGAATGTTTTCTTAACTAGAAAAAAAATGGGGGTTTATATATTTTTTTTTCTGATTATGCTACAACCTGAAAAATCCTATCGTTAAAAAATGGAAAAATGATGTCTTTTTGTTTTCTACATATTTGCAAATTTAGTTTAATATGTAAGATTGTTTATTAACAAAGTTCAGATTTTTTCTTCTTATTAACCAGTAGAATTCAGTTTTTATGCAACATCTCATGACCAAAAATTAACATTTTACTATTTATTTTGAAAATGAATAATAACTTGTGGGGCTTTTACATGTGTATACAGGAGCTTTTTCCTTGGGGGTCGGATTTTAGGAAGCGGGAAAATGCTCCAAATTAATCGGAATATAGTCGAAATTATGGAAACATGGTAGAAACCACGAGAATATAAGCAAAACCAAAAGTTATTTTGAATGGGGAATTTTTTAAAGACATTGATTAAAAAACCTAAGGGAATATGTCGGCTGTATAACGAATAGGCATCTCTAGCACAAAATAAGGCTTAAGGCAAAGAAAAGAAAACAGTAGAAAGTCTAATTCGCTAAAAAAGACTTTAATTAAAACAAAGGTGAGGTAAAAAATCAAAAGTGGTTTTCATGTGAATAAGCTTTAGATCAGTTGTGTGTAGAATTTTGTCTCCTAGATTGTCAAAGGACACCCTGGGCGTCTGCTGATACGCCCATTTTGATATTAAATTTTCTAGTCCGGCTTGAAATAGCTTGACTACCTTAATTCAGTCTAAACTTGTGCCAAATCTCATCTTTTATCCAATAAACATTCGATCATTTTTGATAATTTAATTTTCTGTTTCACAGGGAAGGGAGCTTAAAACTAGACAAGATAATGTCAACACATTAAAGACCAATATGCAACTTCCTACGTCAGAGAAATTATGTCGTGACGCTTCAACGCAGATCAATCCTGTAGATGTAAGTATACAATCTCCAAAGCTCTACATTATAAAATACGGGAATTTACGCAATTCTATATTTGTAGAGACCAAGAGTTGTTTTTTGAAGTGGAGAGGAAGAGTTGGGCGTAGTGAGAAGAACGATAATTTTCTAAAAAAAACAAACAATTTATTTCTAGAAGGCTGATGCAGTGTAAAACTGATCTAGATCGTCGCTTGTAAACGTTTCTCTTACAACCCACGCTGTTTTTCTCTATAGCAAAGTTGTTGTACTTAAAATTAATGTCTACATATTTGCGAAGACACCAAAGAAATAAAAGTTGCAGATGTAAAGAATTTCCTGAACATTAATTACGTAAATAATTTCAATGTTTCTCCTCTACTGCAAAGCAGTTTGTTCTCATATCCTTCAATTGCTGTGTGACATGAATCCTTTTTCGGATATTTTAAGATATCAGTGCGCAGGAAGTTCAGTTTGCAAATTAAAAGTGTTCTGAAGCATGGGTGCTCCGAAAAATGGAAGAAGATTTGCTTGATGTTTCCCAGAGGAATTGCCTACAGATTGTTTTGGGTACCCGACTGACTAACTGTATTACAAACAGTAGGCTGTACGAAAAGTGTGGTTCAATCACGCTTCTAGGGCTATAATGAGAGAAAGGTTTGGATGGCTAGGGCACGTTCTGTGAATGAAAGAGGACAGGTTGGCAAAGATTGTCCTTTTCAGCCAATTGTATAGGGCTAAACGGAAAGCAGGTCGTCTTCGGTTGGGGTGGGAGGATGTCGCAAGGAACGGTTTTAGTGAGATGGGAGCTTCCAGGGAGGGTGTAAAGAGGATGTTTTTGAATAGATTGGGATGGAGGAGGAGTGTGCGTAGCTGTGTTGGCCATGGGCGGCTTGGTTCTGCGGTGTAGTAGTATTTCATATTGTAGGTTCAAAGTCAGAGAAATTAAGTGCTAAAAAGAAGGATGTTTTTTCGTTCAGTATCTAATAGATGAAAAAGACATTTTAATGGCTTCAGTGAAAAAGTTGAATATAACTTTTACATGTATTAATTTTTTGTCATATGTTTCCAGTTCAATAATATTTGAACGATTTACTTCGTGGTTTTTCTTGGGTCTCCCGTAACTCTTTCAGTCTTACAATGCATAATAAGTGAAATTCGTTTACCCTCTATGTGCAATTTCTTGGCTAGTCCTCACCTGAGGCGCAATTTTACACTTAACTGATAACTTACAAGCCACAAGTAAGTTCCAAATGAGTTATAAGACTATCATTTGACCATCAAAACATAAATTGAGTAAATTACAGAATTCTAAGCGTCAGAAACCATGTAGGGACTGTAACACCGGACTTGGGGGGGGGCTAGGCGACGAAAAACTTGCATATAAAAGATATGGATTCTTTCCAAATCATGAATATGTAGTCTGAGGATTATGGGAGCTAGATTTTGTTTGCAACTTCTGACTTTATCTTTTCAAACAGCACAAGGCGTTTCTTCACTTAAAACGCCAATATTGGGGAGTTGGTGCAGTGTTGTAAATTTTCCACTTTTAAACTATTTTGGTGTTTCAAACATCCTGAATTTCATGATCAGTGTCGAAGTAATCGTTAATGCTTCTTATTTTATTAGAGTTTGAGATAGCAAGGTCCAATCTGTGTGAAAAACAGTGAGCACTCGCAGCCTTTAGTGCTGATATACGCTTACTCAAGTCTTAGTCTTTTACTCATAAATGTAGCAGCACCATATCCTAGATCTGTAAGGAAATTATTTATATTGTCTAGTTGCTTTAATCCAGGAACGAGGGTTCGGTCATATGTTTGCTCGTTCTTCTTTCTAAACACATGAATTATTTGAAGTGTTCCTGAAGAATAGGACCATTGCCTGCTTGAAATTTTATTGATTGTATACCAATAATGGTCGTCTAATTTAGAGCTATCAGGATTTTCATTCTGCTAATCTGGAAGTACTTCGCGCTGTCGACATTATGGGATACTTTTTCTCGTAAGTGTTTTCTGGCAAGCTTCAACAATTTCGCTATGAATTTCTGAGCTTATAAAGTGTGCGTTTTGCCTACAAGACTGGAAATGTTTCCTAAGATGTTGTTGCGACTTTCAATCTTTCCACCTAGTAGAGTACGGAAATTCCCTTTTTTTAAGTCGGGGAGGTATTTATGTCAAACTCACTGGAGGGTGATTTGTCCTGAGGGGGTGTGTCCTTATGCAGACAAAATACCAGTTTCTACTATCGTTTAAATCTTAGTTGTTTTTTTTTATTCATAATTTGAAGTAGTCTGGATCTGTCAGTCTCTTTATCTATCACGCACTATTATAAGCTAGACTTGTCAGGAGTTCAGGAGCTCGTCTCTTAATGAAATACAAACTAAGTATTTTGAGATTTTTTTTATTCAGATAGGAAGGATGGCACATAGAAAGGGGGTAGAGCTCATTAAGAACAAGTTTCTGAGCTTAGCTTAGGTTGGGACGGAATTCAAAAAGAGAATTATAGCTGCTTAATTTATGACCTCAATTTATGTTTTTTCGAAATATTCGCTTTGTGTGTTTCTTCAGTATTTTTGTTTGGCCTTTAAAAACCTCATTTTTGATCGTTCTCTTAGTTTTTTGCCTTGGTACCGGTTCTGCAGCCGCGGTATCTCTGCAGTTTCGTTTGGTTCGCAACATGCGTGCCATCTATTTCAGGTCTGATAAATACAGAATGAACCCAATATTGTTTAGATAGATGGTGCCAAAACATGTGAATTATAAGATCTGAGTTTGTGTAGGTGTAACTTCGCCCGGAGGCTTCGATCGGTATGATCGTGGTATTAGAAAAAAAAGGAAACTCACTGAAACTGTAATTAAAGCTAAACTAAAGCTAATGCTAAACAAAAATAAAGCTAAACTAAGATAGTAGTTTGCATGCCGAGCGGTGCGGGCCCATTAATGGTAACAATTTAGTTACGAACAGTACTCAGTTCATCATCAAATGGTTGTTAAGTTGATGTACTATTTGCATGGTTGGAAAACGGCCAACCTTATCGATATTTTGTTGTAAATCGTGACTGGCAGGATTGATATAGGATACTAAGCTACAAGGAGTGTCCTTTTTTGTGTTAAAAGATCACTCTATAGTAGTCTGTCAAATTAATTTATGGCTAAAATTTAGAATGGGCAGCACTCTCCGAATGTTTGTGACCCTCTAGGAATCGAACAACTAACATCGGTAGAGGAGCTATCGAATAACGGTACAGTATGAAACTGAAGAGTTTAGAATTTGATATGGTAGAAAATGATCCTAATAATGTTACGAAGTTAGTTTGTCAAGTCGCAGAAAATATTTTTGGGAGGGAAAATGGAGAGCCAGCTACATATGTTAGCGACAGTGCTTTAAGCTTTCAGTTGAAAAACTTCTTTTTTTCATTGAATTTCTGATCGTTTTTTAAATAATGCCAGGAAATCTGGCTACTCCTCCACTAAAAAATTCCTCCTCCCCAAGGATTTATTCTCTAGACCATTCAATCCTGGTAAAAATTTACCCTGGATAATTACCCTTAACGTCTCCATGCTTAAAATTGAGTAGGCAAGGAGAAAGCAAGACATAAGAAGAATTTCGTATAGGAATTCTGACAAATTCCCCCAGTGTAAAATTTCCCATGAAAAAGTCCCCCCTTGGAAACTTCCCTCCTCATGAAAAATAATCCCCGTGGAAAATCCCACCAAAATTCGCCCCCTCCCCCCGAAAAATGTATGCATACTTCCCAATAACAATTACTATACCTAAACAATAGGCAAATTTTTTAACTTAAAGACCTTTCCCCAGGGGCTGTGGGGGGGGGGTCCTGATATCTCCAAAGGCACATTTATTTGGCCTTTCAACTATGCATAAAAAAATGGCTATCTTAAAATTTTGACTGGACGATTTAAGAAAAAAGGGGCGTGGAAGGGGGCCTGGTTGCCCTCCAATTTTTTGGTCATTTAAAAAGGGCATTAGAACTTTTAATTCCCTTTCGAATGAACTCTTACGATATTCTAGGACCACTGGGTCGATACGATCACCCGTGGGAAAAACAAACGAATAAACACGCATCCCTGATGTTTCTTCTGGCAAAAAAAAAAGTATTTTTTCAGATAGGCGCTTCAAACCTCTACAGTAGGGTTCTCTGATAGGCTGAATCTGACGGTGGGATTTTCATAAAAATTCTGTGACTTTTAGGGGATTTTCCCTTTTTTTCGAAAATCAGGCAAATTTTATTAGGCGCGTAACTTTTGATGGGTAAGACTAAACTGAATGAAATTTATCTATTTTAAATCAGCATTAAACTCCGATTCTTTCGATATATCTATTATTATCAAAATTCCGTCTTTTAGAATTTTGGTTATTATTATGCCGGGTCGCTCCTTTTTTACTGTTCGTTACCACGCACTGTTTGACTAGGGTTATAATAAAAGGAAGATGAAGGATGACATTTGCCAAAGATCGTCCTTTGTTGGACGTCCATGTGGGTCCAAACGAAAAGTTGGTAATCCCCAAATGAAGTGGGTCCAAACGGTCCAAATGAAAAGTAGTTACTCCCCTAATGGAGTGGGTCCAAACGAACAGTAGGTAATCCATCTGGGTCCAAACGAAATAGACTGGGTTGGAGGAGGAACTTGTGCAGCTGCGTTAACCTCAGGCGGCTTTGTTGTGCAGTAAATTATTTATGGTAGCATGTGGAATATGTATTTTGAGGATGCACTTGCTAATAACGACCTCACAAATCCTCGGCTGTTCTACAGGTGATTATCTTAAAATACAATTAAAGTAACCTAAGGATTTGGATTGTGCTAATATAAAAATAACCAATAGACTTCACAAATTTTAGCATACGCGTACAGTTTTTGATACAAAATGATTGTTTGATTTATTATTAGCCAACTCTACTAAACAAATTACATCATATCTATAACTCATATTCAAATATCAAATATGGTCCATCTAGAAAAAAAAACTGTGACTTTGTGAGACTAGTTTCCCTAAAAGGATACTCTGGACAAATTTTTAGCTTTGGTTTAGGGTCAAAGGATGTAAGGTATCTCGTGATATATTTGAATCATTTGGGTTAGTAATCTGAATCTTACGAAAATTAGCCGAATTTCACATTATTTTTGCAAGGCAAACTTGGTCAAAAACTTACGATTTCAATGGGAGGAATTAAATTACTTCTTCTAAGTATTCGCTCGGGGATCCCTGACATTTGACAAATTTCTAGCCTTTACATGTTTTTAGCATCATTGATATCGTTCTTTCTTAGTTTCAGAAAGATGCTGCTAAGAGTCAAGATAACAGTTCAGAAAAGCATGTCTCCAACAAACGAAGAAATTCTCGACCCGAGGTTAATAGATTGGAAAAAAGAAGTCGCACTTCTTCAGTGTTTAGAAATGTCATCAATGGCGTTGCCAGTGCACCTGCTACTGCTCGTCCATCGTCGGAACAAAATTCACAGACTGTAAGCCAACTGTTCTCTTTTGTTTCTTTGTCTTCTCGTTAAGAGACAAATTTAGGATACAATACCTGCCATCAGGGGAGGAAAGGCAGGAAGAATTCTCCCTTCAAATTTTTCTAGATTCTTCCAGCTTCCTGTCTTGAATTTAAATAATCGTATAGACAGAGTTAAGGATATTTGTTTGTGCAGTGTGTAGTGGTGAGAGATGTTTGATTTTTATTTAGATTTTATTGTGTAATTCAGTTTTTCATAACCAAAAAAATAGTGTATCAAATCTTTTTTTTAATATAGCTAGTGCTGGAACAAAGGCCGTATTCAGGGAGAGGGTTGCTAGGTTTCAATCTCTTCCCCCCTCCCCAAAATTTTTGCCCGGCTCTTAAAAAGTAACAAAAATGCATATAAACTAACTTTTGATGCTTTTTCTAAAGCTTTAGAAAACGGAGTTTTGTTAGGTGTTTGCCAGAAGAATCGCCTACGGATAGTTTTTCGTGCTTTGGCGATAGTTTTTACTGATCGTATTTCAAGCAGTAAGCTGCGACAAAAATGTGCTTCTATTTCGCTTTCTAGGAGTAATGAAAGAAAGGTCTAGATTGGTTGTGCATGTTTTCCAGATGAAGAATACAGATTTCCAAAGCGCTTCCTCTTTAGCCATCCATCTTGGGCCAAACGAAATTCATGTCGCCGCCAAATGACATTCGGAAGAGTTTGTAAAAAGCCTTTGAAGGAATTTGGAAATTCTTGGGAGGGTGTAAAGAGGGACGCATTGAATAGATTGTGATGGAGGAGGAGAGTGATCAGCTATTTTAGCCACACCAAACTTAGTGCTGCACTGAGTTTTTAGTAGTAGTATTACTCAAGAAACTTTAGTTACTACTTTAACATTTAGCGGCAATCGTGTTGTTAATTTGAACTGGACGAGCTATTTTATATTTGTTTATTCTGGATTTTTTTTTTCTATGAATTGATAGTTTTTATTTTTTCTTTACCTAGTTAGCAAAGTTCGCTTTCCTCAATCCATCAATGAAGGTAGGGCAACTCCTTTATTCGTCCCCTGTTCGTTTATTGAAACAGCTAAATGAGCGCTAATTTATGCTTCTCTCATAATCGCAAAGAAAACCCAAAAGAAGGGTCATTTGTTAAAGGTATTAACGAAATAGGAGGCCAAGGAGTTTGAAAATCTTTTTTGACACTTGACGCGATATAATTTGTTTTGAGGCCAGGTAAGTCTACTGATTAGCGCGAAAGGTTTTAGAGGTAATCGGTTTTCTAGTTTACATTATTAGATCGAGGCTTCCATTGATCGAAGTGGGCCTGTTTAGGAACTCAATGTAGTTGCTGCAATTGGATACCAGTAATATTTCTTTTTTTTTTTTTTTTTTGAGTCTTGTGGCATATCTTTTTTTTCGGAATTCACTTTTTCTGTTATCTTTAGATGTAACGCATCTGAACAATATGAATCGACGGAATCTTAATTCGCAACATCTTTTTAAAATAATTTTGGCTATATGAAGTTTTATTTTAATGGAATTATACCTACGTAATTATAATTGCGCTGAAATTCTTGTTAATTAGGTCCAACGCCCAAACAAGTCACCAATGAAGAACCCCAAGAAAGCTTCCAGTGGTTCTCTTCTAGCGGCAGCAACACCACCTAGAGTCTTGGGGGCACTGCCAACGGATACAGTAGGACCGGCTAAGCCTTCTGATTCTCTACCTATGAATGTGATCTCCTCTGATGTGTTGGTGCAAGCTTCTAAGAAATCTTTGAGTTCTGTAGGTACTTTTTATTTTTAGGTCTCTTTATCAGTTTTCCTTTGACTATAGTTTCTTTTTCTGGCTAATGTAATCTCATTAGCTGTCCTTGCGCTGATGCTCCGCCTGTTATGTGGTGTGGATTTTCCTTAACCCTTGGCGGTGATATGTATTTTTTCTTCTTTAAGAAAACCACGTCTTGTACACAAACTGTTCAAAGACCAGTTTATTCAAATCGACAAAACCAACGGCAAAGAAAATTAAAAAGAAGATTCATTGCTGCTTTTGATTAAAATGGACTTCTAATCTGACAGTTATCTTATCATGTGTTAGATTGAGATATACTTGATTTGTGTGTGATACCATGTCATTATATGATTGTCACATCTTCTTACAAGATGTTTAACATACATTATGTGTGATTTGTATGTTCTGCCATATGTTATGACATGTTCTTATGGTGTGTTTGATCTGTATGTGCAACTTTATGTGTTTATGTGTCTACCATATGTACAGCTCACAATATGTATGATCTATATGTGCCACGATGTGTGATCATATGTATTAGTCGTGCAGGTCATAGCTTACCTTTAAGTCATACTAAGTGATGTATGGCTTTTCTATTAACCCTTTAATGAAAGGTGTAATCATAACGCTAACATAGTTTGCAATTTTTTTTCTTTCTTTCTAAAGGGCAAACGTAAAGCAAAGCTTCAGTTCTTGATAGATTGTACCCATATGTTTTTTCGGCAATTTGATCAAGTGTTATAAAGTTTATAATTTTAATTTAAGTTTATAAAGTGTTATAAGGTCTTTATAGGTTGTTAATTTTGAGTTTGCCTCAGAAAAGAAGATTTCTAAGACAATTAAGATATTTAGAAAAAGAAAATTTCAGCTAATCAAAGTGAAGCTTAGCTGCTTCTGACGGTTTTTTCTATAGAAGAATAAATTATTTTATTTATAACCTCTATAATGTGAAAAACAACGGAGTAAAAAAGAGAAAGAAATAAAATTCTCTACAAAAAAATATGAATAAATATACAAATATCAAAAGCATCAAGCAACTCCTATGAATTCTGAAGCATCCAGACTCCCATTACAAGTCCTAAAATACTTAAACAGCAAGTTTTATTTACTCTTTTACTACTATTGCTAAAAACTCCATTTCAGGATGCATTCTGTTTTGGCATTAAGCATTTCAATGAAGCCATCTGCCAAATCCAGTTGAGATAAGATTCATTTAGTTGGTAGTTTTAGGTAATTTCTAGGTTGCATTTTCTATTAGCTCTAGAGGCGGAGTTTTTTTCACTGACTGAAGAGGTTCGTGAAACAAGTTTGCATTGGAACAAATAAGTTTATGAAACTGATTATTGGATTTTGTACAATGAAATAGCAAACAATATACAGTGAAACAGCAAAATTCGCAAACACAACCCCAAAAAATAGCTAACTGGCAATCTTTTTCCTGAAGTAAAGTTGATAAATTCACACTCTAGATTATGGACTTGTAATGTCGATTGCCAGTTGAACAGTATTTTTATGATCTAGATCATCAGTAGAATGGCAAATTCACAGTCTAGATTATGAATTTACAATCCAATTTGTCAGTTTAAAATTTCTGAAGATCAGCATTATTAATAGATTAGTTTTAATGAGTCCTATTTCCTCACTATTATTAAGAACTTTTAAACTAAAATATTGCATATTACTGCTAATGAGACTTATCTCTAGCGTTTATGAATTGAAATTTATTACATAAAACAAGAGGTGATAATGAAAGTTGTGTAACCAGTTGATCATGGTGAGAAAAAGAGAGACGTATAGAAACTAGTGCATGTGTTGACCTGGGGTATAGTCAACTCACTTATTAAACTTCTTTAATTTACATGGTGTTGTATGATATTTTAATCTTACTTTAAATAATTGGTAATATCAATAACTCCCGGCTAATCACTAATTTGGAGGCAATCACGTACTTTTACGCGAGGGAGCAAGCTTCTTTCTTTTTTTTTCTATGCATAAAGGCAAGCGAGTATTTCTCATTATAGGGATTGCATACAATACAGGCTGTATTTCGTTAAGATATAATGAATTTTATTTGTATTGCGGTTAGTATACTCTGTTTTTGCTTTACCGCTGGGGGATTGACCTAAAGCTTTGAGAAAGTTTTTAGGAAGGGGGAAATTTGGACTAAGTTTGGGGGGGGGGGCAAAATAATTTTCTCTTGTCTTCAGAAAAGAATATACGTTACGGTTTATCTTCTTTTTATGTCTGTTGTCTCAAGCTCGTTTGCTAGTTATGTACAATTAAATGTTATTTCATTTCATGTGACACTTATCTCTAGTTCTGATGAATTGATAATGAAAGAAGTCACCAATGATCACGGTGATGAAGGGAACAACAAAGTTCCATAGTAATGCTAAACTATATATGGCCGATTCTGTATTCAGCTTTAGTAATTTAATATGTGATCTGTAAAATTTTTTGAAAAAATGACATTTATATCAGTGTCAAACGAAACAGGCTCAATTTTTGCTTTCTTTTATTTCATTTGATTCTCAAGATAACTAGAAGCTTGTATTTTTCCCAAAATCTCCTTTTCTCAAATGCCAAAATCGTTAGAATTTAGATGCTTTTATTCTAATTAGGTTTATCTTATCTTGAGGGTAGAACGAATGTTTTTCTTGTTTGAAAAAAAAAATAAAAAAAAAAAAAAAAAAAAATCCTACAGCCTTTAGATTTACCCCAGCCGTATTAAGGTGTATGTTCCTTATGAGAGAAGCGATTTTGCAATAAAGCTGAAGTTGTAACTTTTCCGAGAAGACTCAGTCTGTGGGAAGGGGGGCAAACAGGTTGTTTTTTCGACAAAAATGCTAAGACGTTTTACATTGAAGATAGCCCAGAATGCTGTTCTCAAAATCTGGACAGTGTGAGGGGCGGTAAAAATTCAGGGGGTGGGCAACTGTCCCTGGTGCTCTCGGACTGTGTTGTGTAATCTTTCGATACAACTTGTCATTGTCAAGAGTACATTCCAGCCAAAATGAGTTCGCAAGTGCAAAATAGAAACCACTACACTAGCACTTGTCAAACACTGATGTATAATGAAGCTCAAATGAATTAGATGAGCTTTTTGTGGGTATGGTGGGAGGTTTTAACCTATCTTTGATTTTTGTCGAGAAAAAAAGAATAATGCGATTCACTAGTTCCTGATCCATTTAATAGCCAGAATTAGGATGTTACTTAGACTTTTTCTAAGCTTCTTTGGAAAAAGGAAATTTTCATGTTTTTGCATTTTTTCTTTTCTTTTTTTTAATCTAAAAAATATAAAGCCAATTTTAGAAGTGTAGTTCGATAAACGGATGTAGCCAAATCTCAGCTATCCAGCGATGTCACAATTGGTGTTTCCCATGGAAACATCATTACCTTAGGGCTCCAAAAAAAAGCAAAAACAAAAAACATATGGAACTTGCTTAAAGAGCATGAAGCGAAATTGACTAATATGCAAAATATCAAAAATGGATCATCATAAATTAGCATATTTCTTTCACACTAAACAAGCAGCAAGTCTTCAGAAACGATTTAATGAAAAAAATTCCAGGAAAACAATGTCAATGGAAGCACACAGCTACGTAGACCAGAAGGCGAAATCGTAACAAAAGTGGCTACGGTAAAATGGCCAGAAGGGACCAATATTCCACAAGGGTTGACAAATTCAGCTGCAGCTCAAGCCACAGAAAAACAGGCGCCAAATATTGATGGAAACCAGAATGCTAATGTGATAGATCTGACAGATGATGATGCCTCCAGTACGTATATTTCCATCAATTCTTGATAGTTGTTCTTGAGTAAAATGCAGGTTTTGGCCGCCATCGCCACATGATAAAACGCAATAAACATTAACGCACATTGATGTTGTGGCTAAAATGATCTAGTGTTTTTTTTTTTTTTTTCTTTTTTTTGTGTGTGTGAAAAGTCTACCGACGGGGATTTAAAAAAAAGCTATGATCTGATTTCTGGAAAGATTTCAATGACATATATGTTTTTTCTGCGTGCTATAATTGTTATTATTTTTTATAACACGGTTTTGTTTACGCTTTCAGCGCAGACAAGGTAGGAAGCTGCCACTTAACATTTTGCTATTAATAAAAAGGAAAACGAATATAGAGCAATATTATATCACTGACTCAGCAGTGGTGGAACTTGAAAGATGCACACACATGAAAAAAAAAAAACAGGAAAAAAGACATTGGATGACATAATGCTGATTGGATGAGCAATGCAATATCACTGACTCACCAGTGATGGAACTAAAAAGACGCACGCACATGAAAAAAAAAGAGGAAAAAAGACATTGGCTGAGCAATATGATATCACTGACTCAGCAGTGATGGAACTCAAAAGGTGCATGCATGTGAAAAAAAAAGAGGAAAAGACATTGGATGACGTAGTGCTGATTGGATGAGCAATATGATATTACTGACTCAGCAGTGATGGAACTCAAAAGATGCACGCACATGAAGAAAAAGAGGAAAAAAGACATTGGATGACGTAGTGCTGATTGGATGAGCAATACAATATCACTGACTCAGCAGTGATGGAACTAAAAAGATGCACGCAAATAAAAAAAAAAAGAGGAAAAAGGATATTGGATGACGTAATTCTGATTGGATAAGCAATGTGATATCACTGACTCAGCAGTGATGGAAATCAAAAGATGCACGCACATGAAAAAAAAGAGGAAAAAAGACATTGAATGAGCAATATGATATCACTGACTCAGCAGTAATGGAACTCAAAAGATGCACGCACATAAAAAAAAGAGGAAACAAGACATTGGATGACGTAATGCTGATAGTCGGGTTGAATAACATCGGAATTTTTCGATATACCATTATTTTTACTATTGATATGTCCAACTTTCTACTGAGTTGTTTTCTCCTTTAAAAACCTATTAATAGTGAAGATCAAATTGGAAAGTAATGGTATAATCATGGAAAAAACATCCAAAAGAAGGGACTTCCTGAAAAGTTGCGTCTGGTAACAATTTTCCAAAAAAAATGCTTTTCTTGCAAAACTTTTCCTTGTGAAAACGTAGAAAACCGTGTAAATATGGTAACAACTGTCAATAGAGGGTAAATTTTCAAAAGCTGTGTCTGGTACCACTTTTCCTTAAAAAAGCTTGTTTTCGGTATGTTCAATATCTGAAACCATAACTAAACTTTATGCCATACATTGTTATCGTCAGTTAGTTATCTGAGGCATTAAAAAATTTTGAGCTGCCCAACCCTGGAAAAGATTGCTATATTTCTAACTATCAGGATGAGATGCGGGATTTTTCGTATTTTATATTTCTGCTGTATGTCTGACAATTAGGATGAGGTAAAAAAAAATTATATATTTTTGCTATATTTCCTACTATAAGGATGAGGTGTAAACATTTTCGAATTTTGGTGTGATGTTAATATCGACGTTTGGAGATTCTTGCTTCTACATCTAACTTCTAAATATTGGTATGGAATACAGCCTAATACAAAGGGCTTTTTGTTTCTTGTCACTTCTATTTTATGCTAAGCTCTATGTATACTATAACTGAGAAACCAAAATCTACCTGGCTGAAGAACGGTAGGCTACCCTGGTATTATTAAGCTACCTAGATGGCTACCTGTTTACCCATAAACAGACTACCCTAGCATTATGATTTAGGTTCATTGTTTTCTGATGGTGACAAGCTATGATAATTCAAAAGCAATATTTTGGAAAAGTTTTGTCTCATCTAATTTGATGCCCCTAAACCAAGTGTTTTCAATGGGCTAGTTGAGTTAGTTCTCATTTATTTCATCAGTTTCTGTCGGGAGTTTAGTATTATTTAGAAGGGATGCTTCTGCTTTTCTCCTATGCAAACAGACTACAAATAAAACTTTTGGCTCCAAAATTCGTTGCAATCTAACACACAACACTCAAAAATTTGGGATCATGTCTAAAGCCTAGATATAGAAGACGAAACGTTTATAACGAGACATTCCAAAATTTTTGGAATTTGTGGTGTATTTTCTAATTCAGAGTTAATGGAAAAATTACTTATAGTGTATTTTCTAATTCAGGGTTAATAGGAAAACTAATTGTGTCATTCTTTTTGAGAAATTGGCACTTCCTGTATTCAGCCTTATCCCTGAAGTTTAGTGTAAAATGCAAAACGCACAAAACGATATGTATATCCATCAAAAAAACAAACAAAAAAACTACACTTGGCAGAGGAATCTTAAACCACAATGCGCCTTTTTCTCCGTCAGATCAATATTTATAGGACCACCGCCTCAAATGAACTCAATATGCTCGATCAGATGGTCTACTCTAGGTTCTCACTTCTCATTTGGCTGTCACGACGTTTAGAAATTATCCCCTCTCCCTGACGTGTCATTCTTTATTTTGAATATGCTGGCATTGTCTTAACCTTTTTTTGAGTGCTTCGTTTTTAAAGACGAAAAGTTCTTTAATTTTGAAAAGGACCTGGACATAAAATTTTGGCCAAATTCATATATCAAAATCTCATGATTACCTCTCAGTTCAGCTCGTCTTAGGCTAATTAAATCAGATTTAGTCAGCTTCAAGTATCGCGTTGAATTGTTTTCTTTTTTATGTATATAGCTTTAATTACTCGCTCAATCCTATTTAAGAATGTAGTATTATTTGAGCTACTGTCAAGTAAAACAAGGTACTCATTGATACGTATCCTTTAGTAGTACAGAGATTCATTGCCTGAATAGATACCAAAGAACTGACTGAAAGTCAGTTGTATATAACTATTTGTCCGACTCGTTCAATAGTAACAAAACCACATATCAACGGAAGGACTTTTTGATAGCCCCCCCCCCCCCCCTTGGAACAAAAGTCTTCGATACGGCCTTGCATCAATGGTACCCAGTATTTAATTTCATTAATTAACTTCTTGTCATGTTCTAGGTGGAAGTTCAGGTCCAATAGCTTCTACTTCTTTCCGTCGTAACTCGGCGTCTTCTTCTAGCAGTTCTGAGAAATTGTTAGCAATCGTTTCCGTCTTGCCACCATCGTAAGTAGTATTATTTATTTATTACTGTCCCTGCTATTAAATGGTCGCTACGTTCGAAAGAATAAATAGAGGCAGTACTTTAAAAAATGTTCTATGATTCTTTGTCGTATTTAAACAGGCCATTGGAAAAAAAAACATATGCAGAAGACAATTTAAGATTAAATTGCCATTAATTTGAATTGCCATTTATTTTTGTCAGCTTTGTGTAATAGATAATTGATAAAGGAATGTTTAAAGTTTGTGTCATTGCTTGAAGTTAAGTAATGAAATCTTATGGTAATGAAATCTTATGTGGTAAGCAGTGTCAACATAAAAACCAAAGGAAGCATTAGAGCTAATAGAAGCAGATTTTTTTTGCTAATCACGGAGTGAATAGCAATTCAAAACTTTTTGGTGAAGCGCAACCCAGCATAATTGAAAAGTGTTAAATTATTAATATATATACAACAGTCAAAGTACCAAATGCAACATTTGTTTCAGATTGTGCAATTTTTTATTTTTTTATGAGATTTTAGGGAGTATGTCCATGAGATTTGTGTTTGGGTATGTTTTTTGTTTGTGTACAGACCTGCCAATTTTTTGTGTTGAATTATGTTAGATGGTCCTGAGCTTAATGTGCTGGAATGGTTTTAGTTCAGAATGTGACATATATATTCTACCTTTTAGGAAGGAATTATCTGTCTTAAAAACCGATTAGTGGCTGGGGACTTCCTAGAGAACTTATAAGAGTAAGATGAGTCCTAATTTTAACACGAAAGGGTAACGTGGTGACGTTGTCATTGCTACGTTTAAATTAGTAAGTAACTGGATGATGGGAATTGTCTCTGATCACACATAGTTGATTCCGGTGCTTTCAATTAAAATCTTTTTTTTTTTTTAATCCGTAGGTTTTCGTATTTGATTTTTTATATATCATTTTTTTCTATCTTGCTTCTTGTCCATTTTTTTATTATCACTATGATCTGGAGAAACAGAATATTAAATTTGATTTCTACAACATATTAAGTTCATTGTGGCTCTAAAGAACAACAAAGCGTTTTTTTTTTTTTTTTTTTTTTTTTTTTTTTTTTTTTTTTTTTTTTTTGCCAATTTGAATTCCTGCTTTGGTTCTTGTTACAAAGATAAAGCAAGATTCTTTATAAATATCTTTTTCAGGGTCGAAGAAGCCTCAGGAACAGGATCCAATGACTCAAAAGCAGTTCAACATAGCCTCAGCATTCATAAACATCCTGCACCGCTTCCTCAACTGCAAGCAGTGCCTAGTTCTGGAGTTCCTTGCCCCTTCTCCTCAAAGCCAGTCATCCAGCTATCCAAACGAGAGAGCAACATCTGTGTTAGGCTAGATTTGCCTGATAGGTTCTATAACAAAATCAAAGACTACCATATTTATGAATATCATGCAAAGGATGGCCCCCCAAAATCTAACTATTGGAGATGTATAGATAAAATAGAAGCTTGCATGACACCTGTTGAAATCGTTTTGACAAATGTTAGTTTATTTCTTTTATTTCTTTTATTTACAGCTTTGCATTTTAATTTGCATTAATCAAAAACCCAAACAAGGTGCATTCCGTTGCTTTTATAGTAGAAAAGCTTTGCGTTTAAGAAACAGTTTATGAATCTAGTTCGAAGCAAGAATTGATTTTTAATTGGCATTTTGTGATATGTTACCCTTTTTTTACTTACGAAAGGCACTAGATGTGGCAATTCCCTTTCAAATGAGTCGCCCGCCAGCATTATAAAACGACTGGTTCGTATGGAGGCAGCTATTGTTTTGATTTTTTTGTGGGGCGAGTATGAAAAATGTGTCGACAAAATCGTCCAGTGTACTGGCAAATGCGGATACATAAGTCAAATTTCCGAGATGAATAGGGCTAGAATGTCGACGCTGCGCGCTGACACCTTGAAATTTTGGAGGGGGTGTCCTTCCCTCTCCCTTAGGTGTTCTCCTGTTGGTTTGGTACGATCACCTTGGCGAAAGAAATTCGACACATCAGTGGTTCTCATGCGAATAATTGATTTTTCTTATTATTCAGGATGGGGACTGTAATTTTTCCATGTGTGGTTATCTGCGATGGCGAGTCTAGGTACCATTCTCAAGCTATTTTTCGTAATTATCATGCTTTCGTAATAAAATTTCGTCATTAATGTCGTCATAAAATGTCGTCATTAAGATTAACAGAAGTAAAAATTACATTCCTAATTCCATTTCAAGTGATGATCTTCCTCATTTGATTATTTTCATGTGTTTAAAATTATTGGTTATTTGGAGCTAGACTTCGTTCTTTTGTTGGTGTCAGTTCTACTAGAACCACGAGGCTATATTTTAAAATTGATGCTTTAACTTTCCAAATTCAAGTTGTGACCATGCTTATGGAATAAAAGTAAATTTGATTTGA
Source organism: Artemia sp. Qi Xiang Cuo (assembly GCF_049724085.1). Classification (NCBI taxonomy): domain Eukaryota; kingdom Metazoa; phylum Arthropoda; class Branchiopoda; order Anostraca; family Artemiidae; genus Artemia; species Artemia sp. Qi Xiang Cuo. The sequence goes on from NC_142810.1 coordinate 41,321,760, forward strand.
CACCGTACAACTGTAAAGTGTAACAATTGTCTTTTTTTTGCGTAACACCTCTATGTTAAGCTAAGTCTTATGTTGCATCACCCAAATAATATTTCAAACTCAGAATTGCAAGCATATTCAGGAGACCAAACTAATTTTGTTAAGCTCAGAGAAAGTGTAAGGTGTTACAACGTAGAAAAAATAAATAGGTGATCCATGACTTTTTTTTCTTTTATGTACGAATTAATTTAAGAATATTCATAAAAACTTGTATTTTAATATACACGAAGTTACCCTGATTTGTATGTTAGCTGTCTGTAACTCACAGCCAATCACTAATCTGAAAACAATTGCAAGATGCTATTTCACGGCTACCTGAAATATCATGCTCTGCCCTAGTCACAGGTTATTATTAAGATTTTTATAATCATGACAGTTCATTTTCTTGTAATATTTTTTTGCTGTCATTCGATAGAAAGGAAAAAGCTTAAGTTTTTCTGTTTTTCGGTTCACAGTCAGTATGAAATAAACTGTGAATCAAAATGATTTTCAATCATGCCGCATCACTATGCCATCACAATGCCTCACAAAGTGATGTAAATCATGCATCACAATGCCAGTTATGACAAATAGGCAGTTTTAAATTTCTTGAGTATGGGATAATGACAGTATTGTAGCATATGAACTGGGAGTATCTAAATAGGATCAAATTTAACTATTTTACTCTAACTCAGCAAAAAGCTGGAATTTACGGGGTGATAAAGCAGGGACCTATATAAATTATTTGTCTCTAAATCTAGAAAAATGTTCGAAGCTTCTTACCTGAAGCTGTAGGAGGGGGGACGGGTCTGAGGACTTGAAGTTGAATTAAGTAATTTTCTGTTTAGCAATACTTGTGTAATTTTCTCATGTTTGGTCATGGTGCAACTCTTTTACGTACGTAGGAATTTTCGTTTCTCAATTTTCTCATATTTGGTCATAGTGCAACTCTTTTACGTACGTAGGAATTTCCGTTTCTCTGGGGAGGTGGAGGGGGATAGAATAGACGTCAGTTTTTGAATATTGTTGAAAATCCAGGTGAAGCGAAACAACGCACCGAGTTGCCGTGCAAAGCAAGGGGAGGCCAATAAAAAAGAAATAAAGAAAAAAAACTTAGCCGAGTTCATTAGGAGGACGTACACCCTTTTGATGGCACTAGGATGTTGCGTCATATTTTAAAATTAAAAGTTTACGTAAAGTGTTAAATATATTCAAATTCTGCAAGTAGAAGAATCATTTCTGATAAAGTGTGTTAGGACATCTTTTCTATTAAAATTTGTGTGCATTCAAGTCTTACTGTGACAAGGATATTACGATACAAACATTTTCTGTCCCTGGACTCATCTTAGGTCTGTTCATACTGAAAACCGTGATTTTCTAAGATTTTCTTTCGTTTTTTCAAAATTATGAAGCTTTTAAAGCAGTATCATATTTTCGTCAGTGCTACCACGTTAAACCGTTGAATAAATAAGCTAAACTATTTAGTTAAATTTTGTAATGATTTTCATCCAGAAACGTAAAAGCAGCAACAATTTGTTGATTTCTAAAGACAACTGCACAAGAAAGCTTGTGCTGTTTCAAGCTTTTTGGTGGCATATATATAAAAAATGTTAGTAAAATGAATGAATTTTGAGATAGCTTAGGGTGCAAGGGTATGTTTGAAAATTAATGCGTGGGCTAAGCAGCTTATACCAGAATAAGTGAGGGCAAAGAGGTGATGTTAGTTAACGAGAAAATCTATCAAGTGAATAACTTCGATATACCTGCGTAGTACTATACGTTCAGACGGTAGATGCAGTGAAGATGTAAAAAGTAGAATAGCCAGGTCGCAGGTTGTTTTATCATAGGCGAAAAAACCTGGAAAAATACGAAATAATATTAGAATATTACAAGTCAACAGGAATTATTGGTCAAAGATGGTTTTGAAAACTAGGCGCATCGAAAGTCTGAGGAAGATTTGTTGAACGTTTATACTGAACATTTTGTTAAGCCTTAGGTTCTCTTTTGGCTGTTCGTGTATTAAACAATAAGTTTCACATAATAACAATAATAACTTTGAACGTTTTGTTGAGCCTTAGGTACTCGTTTGGCTGACCAAACATTGAACAATATAACACATTAAGAACATAATAACAATAAGTTTAGTCTTATAACAATATGTTTAACATAATAATATTAAAAATCAGTTAACATAATGACAATAAGAATGTTGAACATTTTGTTGAGCCTTGGATACTCGTTTGGCTGACCATATATTAAACAACAGGTTTAACATAATTACAATATGTTTAACTTAATGAAATTAACATTAAACAATAAGTTTAACATAATAACAAAAAGTTTAACATAATAAGAATAACAGTAAAAACTTTGAACGTTTTGTTGAGCCTTAGGTACTTGTTTGGCTGACCAAACATTGAAAAATATAATATATTAAGACATAATAACAATAAGTTTAGCCTTATAACAATATGTTTAACATAATAATATTAAAAATTAGTTAACATAATGACAATAAGAGCGTTGAACATTTTGTTGAGCCTTGGATACTCGTTCGGCTGACCATATATTAAACAGCAGGTTTAACATAATTACAATATGTTTAAGTTAATGAAATTAACATTAAACAATAAGTTTAACATAATAACAATAACAATAAAAACTTTGAATGTTTTGTTGAGCCTTGGGTACTGGTTTGACTGACCGCATATTAAACAATGAGATGTACGAAAAGTGAGGTTTGGTGTAACTTGCAACACAAACGAAACAAAGATTAAAATGGCTAGGCTAAGTTTTAAGAATGTAGGATGATAGATTGCCAAAAATTCAGTGCTTTGGTCATCGATCTTAGGCCAAATCAACAACAGGTAGTCCCCGAAGGGGGTGCGAGGAGGTTATAAGGAAGCATCCAAAGACGATTGTGAGCTTCACGGGAGGTGGTAAAGAGTAAAGCTTTGGATATGTTTTTAGGTGGAGGAGGAGATTGTGCAGCTGTGTTGTGTTCAGGCGTGCTGGTATTGTAGTGAGAGCTAGAGAAGTAGTATTATCCCTCTCTCTCTCTCTTTCTTTCTCTTTCTCTCTCTCTCTCTCACTTTCTTGCATTGTAGGTCGTAATTAATCTTTTCTTTCTTTCAGATTGAGCCAGATCTAAGATATTACATTGCTGTTGTAGCACGAGACAGATTTGGACTTTATGGACCTTATAGTCTCGTCAACTACATTGACATGTGACAAAAGAATCTCCAGTCATGACTAGAAAGTAATCCCAAATTACATCTAAATGTGAAATAATTTAGTGCCATGTTATTTAATACTGTATGCTTAGTGACATCCTATTAACTTTTTTCTACGACTTTCTTTCGACAGGTGACCCTTCAGATCAAGGATTCTCAATATTTAGACAGCCAATCCCCGCCGGATTGTTGAATATGATCTTTCACGCTACTTCTTTTGAGTGTCGAAGTGATCTTTTTAATTTCTTTGATTAGTTTTCTCTAGGATGCTCTATGAACATTTAACATAATAAAAAGGTGTTTAATCTCAGCTTTTTTAATTGAAAAATTGGCGCAGAATAGTTAGAGTAAAATAAACCAAATTAAAATGGAGTGAAACTAAAATACAAAATAAATCGCATCAATTTGACACCGCAGGAATTTTAGAACATAGAATCAAAGCTGCTGGGATTCGCAACGCATACCCAGGATTTTCATAGCTAAGTGAATTTGAATGCTATTTTGTTATGTTGAATGATCATGCCAGCCTTAGACAGTGTTCCAAAATTTGCCTAGATATTGTGCTCCTGCCCCCTAATTTAGGCTTCCATATCTCAAAGTTGTCCACTCTTGTCGTCAAAGTTGTCCAATTTTTTATTCTTTTTAAACCAGAATAACATTTGATTTTGAAACACTATTGAACACGATTGATTTGGACATCATTTTGATAGTGTGAAAAGGAACTTTTGCCAACTTTTCTTTTCTTTTAGACAAGATAAATTCAGAGTACATTTCATATTTTATTTTCAATTACTCTTGACTTCCTCCGCAAAAATTAATAAATACCTGTTGTATCACTAGGTGAGTGGAGTAATCTAGAGTCAACAGTGCTGATAATTTTGCTTCGAAAATTCTATGGTGGAAAGTGCAATGCAATTTATGGAAATTAAATAGTGTTACTACAAAGAGTACCCTTTGCTTTTCGATAAAACTCAGCTCTAGAATACTATAGAAATACATTTCTAAGAAATAGATCAAAAACTACATAATGATTTTAGAAACTTTTAATAATTCGCTTGCGTTAAGGAGACGTTACTTTATCTTTATTCATCACCGTCGTCCTCCATGACCAAAAAAAAGTTCATTATTTACATGTAGTTTTTTTAAATCTGTTATGTGTTGAATACATATATATATATATATAGGCTATTACCCTCTCGTTTTTTCTATGTAATTAAGTGTGATGATTTCCTATGCCACCTTGATAAACAGATATAACTAGATAAGGTGGTTAAGCGGTTTTCTAAAGCTAAGAGCAGTGGTGATAGCAAGGAGTAAGTTCTAGTAAAGAAAACAGAAAAAATACCTTGGCATGATTTGATACGTCCAACTCCATTCTGGGTTTTACTGGGTATCTCGGTATCCGTTTTTCAATTCATTCTTGTTTCATTATTTGCAGACGCTAATGCATAGTACAAGATCCATGGCTGAGATAAAACTTCGTGCTCCTTATTACCAAGAAGTTGTTAATCCCATTGTACCAACTTAGGGTTGCCTTTCAATTCATAAATGCCATTTAAATAATCAATGTTAATAGGCCACTTACTCTGACCAATTCTATTTGTTAACCTTTTTCTTTCCGTGAGTTTTTGGCTCAGCTTTTAAGTTATTGGTACCAGGCTTCAAGGACTTTCTTGTTACTCTGACTTAAGACTCAATGACCCTTGTAAAGCGACCTTTCAGGTTTATTAACTGTCAAGGAAAAATCATTTAGTCTCTACACAATAAGGATGGAATGTTTGAAATCAGAATGACATCTGTGATAGCGGCGAGTTTTTAACTGAAGTAAAGATGAAGAGTGAATTGTTCAGTTGGTTCTCAACTGAACAAAGGGCCATCCAGTGGTTGCCTAGTAAAAATTGTCCATGTATTTTAGTAATGCTCTGTACATTTGTGCTAATTATGGTGCTAGTTTCACCAAGTATTTTTATTCAATTAGGTGTTTTACGACCGAATTCAGCTGGGTGACGAGGTATTGTCTGTGGCGCAAATACTTTTTTCTCATAAGAGCTGCAGTACAGAGCAATAGCTGTGATTCATTGCATTTTTTTCATATTTTTTGTAGCCTTATTTGTTTTTATTTGTTTTTTTGTGTTTATTCTCTTCTATTTAATTCTTATATTTTTTTTTTATCTTTCCTGTATTTGAATGATTGTCCTTTTTTCTTTTCTTTTTTTTTTCTATAGCGCGTATTCTTAGTTTTGATCTTGCTAAAAGGTAATATTAGTTTATTGAATGTTCATCTTGGATCGGTTTTAAGGCATTTTTTTATCTAAGTATTTCTCTTTTGTTGTCAGATTTCAACGATGTGGAAATTCCTTTTTCAATTAACATCTTAATCTAATACAAATTAGCTAATTGGACAATCATTTCGATCCAGTTTTTTTTTCTGTGTGTAATCCTTCACCACCATACAGTGCCTCTACTCTCCCAAACTTTTTAGGTCCCAAGTTTTCCCAAGAAAATTTGTGCTCTGACAAACCCCGCATAAAATCGTATGTTGTGTTAAGATTCATTTATTTACCAGCATAAATTTTTGGGGGCATATAGGAGAATCTTATATTAGTTTGGGTGAATTCGGGGAAACACCGAAAAATTCGGAGATTTTAGAAGCTCTGTAATGTTGGACAATTGCTGAGACATGTTCTAATCCGTTATGGTAACTCAAAAAGCGTTATGACACATTATTTTTACTTGAGATTGGATAAGAAAAAGGGCATGGCTGGTCCCTTTTTTCCTATTAACATTACTTTCTCTATCCCAATCATTTTTCAGGGTTTCCCCAGAATGCGCCAAAAGAAAATTCGACTGTTCAGACTCTAGGGAAATTGATCATTTTAGTTTTAAAACGTCCTTTTATTTAAGAATCATAATTCTAAGGGGAATTTCAAAGATTAATTTTCTTTTGGGGGAATTTGGGAAAACCCAAAAAATTTTAGGGCTTATTGAAACTTAGACTAATAGCGAACGGTATTGCACATATAATGAAGATACACGATATACAGCATACACATGTTGTACAGCATAATGTAGTCAACATTTTGCGTGGCCATCAAAGATACAAGAAAGACAGATCTTTGCATCATATATTTCAGTTTTCAATTATTTATAAAGTCAGAAGAAAGAACCTGACGAATTTCGGAAAAATCAAAAGCCCTGAAATTTTTTGGGTCCCAAATAATCGAGAGAGCAGATTCAATCTATCAATCAAATTGTGCGTCAGTGAGAGTGCTATAAGCCTGGGTTGAACAAAAGATGTAGCATAAGGCCTTTTCAGTTACCACAGTCACACCTCTTTACAAGAAAGCAGGGTTGACCTAGGTTTTGCTCAATTTAATTTTTTTCCTGTAGCCTAAATATTTATTTATTTAATCTTTGTGGTCCTGTGTTGTTATGCTGAGCGTGAACAATGTATCTCAGTTTTTCTTTGTAAAGTTAAGGAGTCATTTGACCTTTTCCTCAGTTAAAAACCATACAAGACTTGGAAATGATCCAAAATTACAATGTAAGACATAACTTCATTTAAGTAGGGATTTCTATGGACTAAGGTCTTTTAGACTTAATAGGTTTTAAGCTTGCAACCGTAATAAAAAGAATCAATTGATTGTATTCCTCAGGGGCTACCTAATTTAGGGGAAGAGTAAAAAAAATTCTCCATTTCTTTCTTCACTGATAAAACCACAGAATTTAGGAAACTTGTAAGAGTAGAAACTGGACGAAAGTATCGCAAGGAATGATCATCAATGCCATCTAGTCTTTGACGGTTCTGTTTTCTAAAAAAAAAACCCTAATAACTCGTCTTTGCAAGCCCTTTGAAATATAAGAGGGCAAGACTGCAGATTTCAGTCACCTCTAGGCATATAACCTTCAAGGTTTTCCCAAGCTAACATAGGCCTAATTTGTGCAGATTTGATTCTAATTGTAATTCTTGAATACCAATTAATGGCGGTTAATTATCCCTTACAAAGACATTTCAACTTTAATTCCATAACTGGAAGGATTAATTATATCAATTATCTAACTTTCTTTGAATGTTTCCACCTCTTTAATGAAGTCGACAGACTAATATGTCAGTGGCGTTAGTAGTAATTAGTCCCTATCTTGCCATGTTAAATTGCTAAAAATTCGAGCTTCCAATTCCCTGTGGATAAACTGAAATCTCACGTGTCCTATGTTCTACCCCTAAGACTGGTAATACACTGAGGAGTCTAGCTCCTGTTTCACAGGTAAGGCGCTAAGAAAAATAGGGGGAGGGTGTGGTCAGATATTAAGCGAACTAGAAAAAAAGTATGTTGTCAAAACATTATAAGATGGTTAAGAAACTGAAATTAAGATAATTAAGAAATGTCTTTTTGAACCTATTAATCGGCGGAATTTTGGAAAAGGGGCTTCACCAATGGCAGGTAAGGGTAATATAAAAACCGTCTTCCACTTGAACCAATAAAAAGAGCAAAAAGTAGGATATCAGCGTATGATAAATTTTTATTATGGTAAGCAATCGCTTTCCGGGCAAACTTTCATGAGTATTTCAGTACTTTGGCAAGGTGAATCAAACTGGTGGACTTACTGGAATTTGAACTTAGGCTGATCCTAGAAAGTTTCATTTTCTGCTTTCTTTTTTTAATATTAAAGAAAGTTTGTCCCTTCTTGAGAGACGTCTTATTTGAGTAGTACGATTATTAGAAGGGCTTTCGTGTTTTGTTTTTTTTTAGTCAGGGTTGTACCTTGATTTAGTTTTGGAAATGAAATAGGGGCTCTACTTTAAAATGGTTGTTGCCACCATGTAACCGAATAGTCTGTGTTTTGTGAAATCGGTTTTATTTCGGAGTGGCAGTCTCTCCTTCCCTTACCTTCCGACGTGGTGTTGATGATTGAATTTATTGTTTTCAGTTTTAATCCGTTAGGGAGCAAGTTGACTGTTTATAGCTATGACTTCTTATGGGAATTTTGACCATTATTTGTTTTATTTAAAACAGCGACTTGATTTTTTTTTTTTATTTCTAGTATATGTCATCCTTAACCCCCCTTATTTTATTTTGTCTGTAAATATTTGTGATTTTTCTTGAAAATAAACTTCATAATTTTGACTGAGTTATATGTTGCCTTGGTAATTTATTCTGTTTGCCTAAAGTGTTTGTATCAAAATGACTCATTTTAGAAGCTAAATTTAAATGCTCTATTTCAAAATGCGCTAAAAGCATTTTCGCTTTTTGCTACCCGGATAAATCAATTTTTTAAAGGCTAAAAGTGAAGTATAGGTCGTCATGATGTGAGATTTATTCTTCAATAATTATGAAAAATTTCCCGCGTGCTCCATGCTTTAATTTTTAGTTGTTAACTTTACAAGAACCGTAGCTGTACTTTAAGCCAAATAGTGAAATTGCAGCGCTTGCGCATATTTCATGTAGATGTTACATTTTGATTCTTCGAAGCACCGTTGTTTGTTATTATTATTATTTGCTCAAAAATCTGATGCGCAATGAGGGAATTGCGAGAGACCAAAGTTGCTTTCATCTGAATCAACTCAATTAGCAAAAAATGAAGAAAAATTCAATTGAAAATCCATTTAGCCTACATATGGGATTAAAAATATCAACTTAACTGTGATTTCTAAAATTATTTGGCCCCTCAGCAGGAGACCTAGCTAAATTCATGCTGTCATTTCTGACTTAATTCACATACTGCTGCATCTGACTAAACTCCAAACATATTTCTCTCGTTGATTATCTATTGACTGAAAATTTTCAGGAGCAATAAGAAGCCTATGCTTTTATAAACGTTGCTTTCCGATTCATTAAAATTTCTTGCTTGACAGTCAACTGGATGGTTTAGTCTTCTTGTTCTTTAAACCAAAAAAGAAAATTCAAATACTATTTTTAAGAGCCAAAAACGTTTGGACTAGGAGGGCAATACAATCTCTTACCTTGCCCTTCTTGTCCCTTTTGGACCTCCTCCCCTGAAGGTGAATAAAAACATTGAGATATCTTTTTCATTTAATATGATTGAAAGTTTCAAACAATTTGTTTTCAATAGTGGGACAGGAGGAAAGAGGAATACTCAAAGTATCCCAAAGGAACCGGTTAACAAATTATGCTATTGGTGTCTTATTGATAGCTTTAAACTAACTGTAAACACTGCTAAATGATGATATCTGTTTTTACGATCAATAATAGTATTCCAATATACTCGATTGTATCGTATCAATCCTGTCAGTCTTCGATTTAATATAACATAATCAATAAGGTTGGCTGTTTCACTTATTCTCTTTGGTGATAACATCAGCAGTGATTCTCAAACTTATTTAGACACTGTACTCCTTTTTACTCACAAAACATTTTAGGTACCTCTTCTCAGTTACCGGTACTAAGTAAAATAGAGCTAAAATATTAATAAAATTGCCACTCATAGGGTTAAAGGGTTGTTCTATTTTATTTTATTTTTTGGTTATCCGACCGCGTACCCCCTAAAAAATTTTGCGTACCCCCAAGGGGTACAAGTACCACAGTTTGGGAACCACTGATCTAGACAACAATGTCGTTTAGAAACTCCAATATACCAGCCAAGTAAACAACAAGATATAAGTTTAAAGGAGAACATTAGTTCAAAGGGCTTAATTTCTTGAGAGGGCATTAACAAGACTAGTGAGGTAGTGGAAACTATAATTTTCCTATCAAAATTGCTGCTTATCCTGTTTCCATATTTACAAGAATGATTCTTTTGCTACTTTTCCATTATTGTATCCCTTTGATCTTTTTTGTGAGTATCGATTCATTCAGAAGATTCAGGAAATCTCTATTTACTGAATTACACAGTCACTTCCAGTTTTATTACATCTCAACTTTGCCCTAATGCCTTCTTCTTCCATGCTGACCGGTGGTCTGCGTAACACAGGTACCTATCTCCTGATTTGCTGCCTTTGACAAGGAATGCAATGCATATCTGGGGAAAATCACCCGACACTTCTCGTGTTTTTCCCCCAGATTTCTCGAGGCGTCCGTTTAGAGCTGGGTCGACTCTGGCTGAGCTTACACAGTCACATCATTAACCTCCGTTTCCGACCAATTAACCAGGGCTTGAAATGCCTCGACGTAAAGAAGGTTTAATGATTTTGTTAGTTATTTTTCCTAACTGGTACTGTTCAGCATTTTGAGAAAAGTTAATGAGAAAATAAAATTTAAATTGACGTTATAACAATAAGACCTTTCTCTCTTTCGACCAATAATTTTCTATAGAGAACAAAATTACTGACCGAATAAGTGGCATCAACACCTTCAATTAATGCAAATAAACCCACCAGGGAGATGGTTTTATAGAATAATCCTACTCTCGAAAAAAGAGGGGATAGAAATTTTAAACCCCACCTTCTAGTACTGAAAATATTAGAAAATAATGATCTACTTGATTTCTGTAATTTTTTACATTCAATAGCCAATTACATTTGTTAACTTGAGCTCAAAAGCGTTTATTGAAACTTATTAAATTAGTTATCTGCTTATTGTAATTCAGAGCTCTATAAGCGATAATTTGTCATTTTATAGACAGAAAATTGTTAGAATATTTGTTGATTAGAAACAGCTAGCAATCCTTTGGTTAATTTCGAAGGTTTTCTGAGTTTACGGAATTTTTCTTTGTAAAGAATTAATTTTGATGTTCAAACCGTGTTCAATTTCACGCAATTATTACACTTATTCCATAAGTTATTGTAAATAGACTCCGGCGCCGCGCCGATAAGGGAAGACCGGAGGCGGTGGGGCCAAAACAGCGCGCCACGCCACGCCGCCGGCAAGATGTCGGCGGCGCGCCGCATGTATGGTGTCGGCAGCACGCCGCCGGCGCGATCCATGTTGACCGCAAACATTAATATTTTCATCAGTCTTTCTTAAATCACAGCTTAAATTTACAACAGATTCGAGCCTATTCATGGGTTCAAAAATTCACAAGTTGCTGGCTGGAAACTGGTCTTCTTCATTATTCATCAAGAGAAGTAGAAATCTGGTAGAAACGAAATGGCTGTGGCGTTTCAGAACCCTTGCATAATACGAATAGTTGAAGTATCTATTAGCTATGTATTCTTAACATAAATAATTATCAAAATTAGTAGTTTTTTTCATTGAGCGTTACTGCATACAAAACTTAAAATACCGTATCACATTCGTCAGTTATCTGGGTAAAAACTTTGAATATAAGTTTGAACTTAGAAGCTTAATTTTTTCATAATGCCCTTTGCCTATATCTATTTTGTCACCTTTAAAACAGTTGAAATGGGAGACTTTGATACTGATTGTTTTTTTTTTGCTATTTTGGATTCCTAAAAAGCCTTTTTATATTAAAAACTGGTTTTTAATAACAACTTAAAAAAAAAATACATTTTAAAGTTTCTTTTGGCTTCTTTATAGAATATATGTCATGTAGGCAAAGGCTGAACAGCTGCTTTTTTATTGGTTTTGGCTGCTCTTTTGGATATTATTCATTTTTTCTTTTGGGAATTCATTCCAAATTATAAACTGATAAATACCTGATATCGGCCCAATTATAAACTGCATCTTAATGGAGTAAATTTATGAAATTGAAAAATACATGATGAATACTTCAAATGAGAACACTTCAATTACAATGAAACAAAAAATACCTAATGGTTTATTCGGTATGAAGAACAATTAAGTGCCAGCTATTTTCTTCGGTAAAAATGAAAAACTCATCCGTTTTAAATGTGATTAAATGAAATAATAAGCAGACTGAAGTAGCTCTAGGAAGATGTTGAGATTTTCATCTTAGTTCGTCACTTTTAATCTAAGCCAAATGTGAGGACACTTATTATCAATTATTGAGTTTAAGCTTTGATTTCCAAATGCTCACAAAAATTACCAAATTTAAAAAAGTCGCAACAATAAGTCACCTGTGGTCAAAATACTTAAAGATTCCTCTTTGATCCCCACCCAGGCTCAAAGCTTCTGCCATGGTCATTTCCATGGAAATCTCCAAAGAGTTTCTTTTTAAAATAGCTTTTAAGCGTAGGCTAGTTAGGGGTATTTAGCCTTTTTTGCTTTTCTTCAAAGCTTTGAAAAAAGTGTTATAATTTTCCAAATGTTATATTTGTGCATATTTTTGGTAATCATTTGAGGGGGGATCGAATTTTTCGAACTACTGTGGATACGTAAGAACGTTGCAACATCTAGTACCCTGAGGTCATAAGACTGTCAAAGACTCGTCCTTGAACCTCCCAAATTGAAAGCTCTTATTATGACCTGGCCTTTTAATGTAACTTGGGCACTGGACCAAGGGCACCATTGTCACTCGAGCGCAACGATAGGCGGGGATGTCGATATTACTTTCGTCACACCAATTCGTTTTAGTGTGAATCTGCCTGGTACTCATAAATAAATGTTTTCAACGTAAACCCGTTTCATCAATAAGAAAAAAACGGGTTGGACACATGTCCCTTTCCTTTTGGACAATAAAACTATACAAGTGCTGTATCAAGTATAACTCAGGAAAATCTTGTTAATTTTTGTCAATTTTTCAACTTTTTGGAATCCATGCTTTCAATAAAAAAAATCAAGGTACTATCACTTAAATATAATAACTCCCTATTTCCCCCCCCCTCTGGATACCATCTTGATAGGATACTGTCTCTGCTTTAAATTAAAAAAAAATTATTAGCTTATTGGCATCCCTGCTTTCAAAAAATAATTGAGGTATTATCATTTTAATAGGATAGCTCACTACCCCCCCCCCCCTTCTGGATACCACCTTGATAGGATGCCGTCTCTGCTTTAAGTTAAGAAAAAAATCAACTTTTTGGGATCCCTGCTTTCAATAAAAAAAAAAAAATTCGAGATATTACTATTGAAATGTAATACCTTCCTACCCCCCTCCTCTGGATACCACCTTGATAGGATATCGTCTGAGCTTTCATTAGAAAAATAATTTACTTAATAATTAACTAGGTCACTATATGGTTCAAAGAAACACGTAAAATAACGTTAAACAGCTTAGTGTTCCTTGAAAAAAAAAATTGAGGGAATGAGTATAGGGGTACAAAGACAACAACAAAAAGGTCGAAATTATTCAGATATACCTCAAATTATTGGAAAACTGAGTCATAGATTCGCCGTGGCATTCAATGAGATACAAAGAATCTAATTAAAAGGGAGCACACACACATGGCAGATTAAGCCAATAGCCTGTGAGAAATCGCAAAATACCCAAGACAATGAAAATGTCCTAATGGGGGGGGCCCTGGGTCTGTTAAAATATTTCTCTGGTTTCCCATGGAATTTGACATCATTTTCTTCCGTCTCTGCTTTAAAAGAAAAATATAATAGGCTTTTTGGCCTCCCAGCTTTAAAAAAAAGGATGTATTATTATTTGAGCATGATAACCCCCTATCCCCCCCCCTATAGGCAATAATTTACAATTTATTTATAAATCATATTTTTGGGGTAACTTCCGGTTCGATCTTTAATTCCCTAACCTTGTACATAGCTTAGTCTATAGCTAAATTTTGTCTCAATAGCTGTCGAAACAATCTTTCGGCTGTCAATTTCAAAATCGAACTGAAGGCTGAAAAGTATAGTAGTGAATGCGTTCTATAATTCTATTCAACTTGAAAATAAAATTCTTGAGTTCGAATGATGTAAGATATAGCGATTGGGAGACTGCATTCGAAATGATTTAAACTCATTTCATAAAGACAATACTTTTTTTTTTCTACATATTAAGAACTGTGTATATTGTACTATTTGCAATTGCATATTGCATCCGTCTGGTTTTTATGCCAAGTAACAAAAGAGACGAAAATTAATGAACAAGAGAGTAGTGAAGAATTATGGTATGCAAAGTAATATTTGGCAGGGAAAGTCACTGGTGATAAATCGCTAGGGGTGGCACCGTGATTGCGTGTTTTTTGGGGATTTGGGGAACCAATTTTTTTTCGGGGAAATACCCAAAATTCTGGGATAGTGCAAGCCCTGCTTGATTTCTAATCAGGAAAATCGAAATACTAAACCACACGAGAAGGAAAAGCTCCGACTTTGCGGTTGACGCAATAAAGAATTGCCGCAAAATTAATTTAAAGTCGACCAAAAGCCGCCACCTCTGCCGGCGGTGGCGTGCCTGCGTTGCGCCGGCGGCGTTACGACAATACGACACTTCGGTGGCGTTCGACCAAGCCTCTCGTTGGTGGCGTTCGGTCGATCCACCGGCGCGGCGCCGGGGTCTAATTGTAAATAAATGTAATAAGTTCTGTTGAACGTGGGGTTTGCCATCCCATGGTAACCTCTTGACTTACTTGACTTATGTCCCATCCGTCCTTGGAGGTCGTTTTGGGGCCTCTTCTTTAACCAGTTCATTGATGTGCCTCCTGTAGGTACTTCTGTTGTCGGCCAGGCGGCAAAGTTTTGGCAGGTTGTAAGGTGGAAAGTTGTCTTTCCATCTCGTTGGAGGGTGACCCCTGGGTTGATAACCGTTTACTCTTTTATAATATCTTGCTGTTTGGAGATGTGTACGAGCCAGGAGTCGTGTATGTCATATCCAGGTGAGTTTTTGCAGTTTTATTTTGTCCAGCAGTGCATGGTTGACTCAGATTATAGAGAGGGTTGAAGTTAAAGCTTCTGTAATGCAAATTGACACCAGCGATGCGTCGCAGGGATTTGGTTTCAAAGGCAGCTAGGCAGCGCTGATAGTCTGTTTTAAGCGTCCAAGATTCACAGGCATAGATGACAATCGGAATAATGAGGGAGTAGAAGAGTCTCGTTTTGAGAGTTGTTGTTAAGTTCTTATTCCTCCAAATGAGCGTCAGAGCTTTAAAACTGGAGTTTGCAAGTGCCAGCGTCTCTTGATGTCTTTGAGTTGGTTGTTATCATAAGGAAGTAAGCTTGCAAGGTACGCGAAGCCTTCCACCCACTCACCGGTACCTTCACCAAGCTGAAGCCTGAGATTTGCGTGTAATCTGAATTTGTATGAACAGCGCATAGCTTTCGTTTTTGAGGGGTTGATTGCCATCCCAAAGAGGTTGGTGGATGAGTGAGCGCTGTTAGCCTGATATTGTAGATCTTGAAGGAACTCGGCTATTAAGACTGTGTCATCAGCATATGCCAGTTTGTCTATCACCACTCCTCCGACAAGGGTGCCGGGCGGGTTATCTGTGAGTGAAAGGGCTGCAGTTAGGAAGAGATTAAACAGCTCTGGTGATATTAGGCAACCTTGAAGTACTCCGGTAGAGGTTTTGAAGCTCTTGGTAAGTCCCTCTCCAGTCATGACGCAGCTACTGAACTTCATATACATGTCTTTGATCAGCAAGATCAGGTTGGATGGGATGCCAAAGGGAAGAAGGATTTGCCATAGACGTTCTCTCCATATCCGATCAAAAGCTTGTTTAAAGTCTATGAAAAGGTGGTAGATGCTGCGGCCAAGTTTGCTATACTTTTCCATGATTTTCTAAACAGTGAGTATCTGATCAATTTTTGATCTATTAGGTTGGACGCCAGCTTGGTCCTCCATAAGGACCAGTGAGGAAATGGCTCGTATACGCCCGAGCATGACTCTTGTGAGGATTTTTGCTGTGTGGCTGGTAAGACTTATTGGGTGGTAGTTGTCGCAGACAGCTTTAGAGCCTTTCTTATGCAGGTGAATTATCGTAGCTTCGCACCAGGGTGAGGGGAAGTGACATTTTTCCGAAGCAGCTGTGGCAAAATTGTGGTAAAGGTCAAGGAGTGGTTTGCAGTTTACTTTCAGTAGTTCAGGCTGCATTTCGTTGGGGCCGGCAGCATTCTTTGGTCTTAAGTATCTGATAGCTGTTTCTATGTCAGAATGATAAGGGGGAAGACGTGGGATCTGTAGAAGTTAAATGGACAGTTTTGAGAATCATACGGTTTGGGTCGATTTACAAATTTAGTTTTTTTTTTAAATGGTTTTCTCATTGAGAACGGATTCTGTCTGCGGATTGTATTTGGTTTCCATGTTCGTCAAGAAGGGAGAACGCTTTGATGTCCTTCTTTTTGGCCAATTCCCGCACTCTTCTATACATGTAGTGGGGGTCTCCTTTCTTGAAGGCCGATTCACATTGATCACACGTTTCTTTAATAAAAGCACGATGAGCACGTCTGATGGACCTCACATGGTAACCTCACTAGCATCTTTATATTCTGCGGATAGCCACGGTTGCCAAAGGGACACTTAGTGTTTTTTTTACACTTTTTTCGCCTTCGATGACATTAGAGCACTTTAGTGTCAAATAGGACCACTTTATGAAAAAAATAAATCTCAAACCAATCCCTTGTTATATTCATTCTCAATCTTGTCTTGAAAAAAAAGTGCTTGCATTCCACAGTTTTTATATTCCTACATAACGGTTTAATCTTCTTCCCATGTGCTTTAATAGTAGCTGAACAATAAATAACAGCTCATCCTTTCAACCCAAAGTTTAAAATGTTACTTCGTAATTTCTAAAGCAACTGATTTAGTTATCTGCATCGTATAGCGCCCAGTAAAGCGCAAATGTAAATCTAGCATTGAGGGACATTGAGAAAACAGCCCCCGAATCCTATTTGCGGCTATTTACCTCCGGTTGAGGTTCAACTTGAATCTAAATTTTAATTTTGTTCGTTTTATGTTTAATGGTTATTTATGTTTGTTTTAAGTTTTACCTGAGCATTTATTAGTATTTTGGTTTATGAATTGGGTTTGTTTTATTCCTTAAAAGTAGTTTCTTTTCATTTTAGTTTATAACTGTTACTTGACTTTGTTTTATTGGTTTCAGTCTTTGCATCGCCCTTGGCTATTCTTATAATATCATTTATTCTATTCAAATTAATTTTTGTTTGTTTTTTTATTATGATTTCTGCAGTCCAGAAATATCTGTAACACTTTTCAGTTGTTTGCTAAGAGCCAATGTTTTCGATGCAGTTTAAATTTTCTCAAGAAAAATGAATTTTTTGCGTAAATGTAGACAATTTAAATTTTTTATTGTCCAACTTTATATTGACCTGGCTACGTCCTACGACGATGACGGCATTGATCAATCTTTAACATGAAATATACAGTTTTTCGTAAAAAAAAATTTATTCTATTTTTAAAAAAATTTTGTTTTAATTACAAAAGGTTTTCAACCCAATTAATTTCCTTCAAAATGAGCCGTTAAACAACTCTCTACGATGTTCCTGTTCCAAGATATCTGTGGAAGAAAAAAAGAAAAAAAAGATGTCGTTTAGGAAGAATGCTGTAGTAGCTGCCACTTTTCTTGATTTTCAAGCCAATATTTCCCTCGCTGTTCAGGCCAAGAGACAGAAGGTTTTCTATATAGGGGTTTCGGACAAGGAGGTTCTGATGGGTTCTTATAATTCTTAACATTGGACGTGATCGTCAGTTACTAGGTTGCTAGCTACCGCTGCAACCCGGATATGGATCCTTCTCAAGTAATAGCGTCAAAAGGCAAGTTTATCAACAGAAAAGCACACAAACAAAGCTAGGTGAAAACCTCTGCAAGGTGAAAAGCTAGGTGAAAATTCTCTGCAAGTGAAAACCGTGGATTCTATTAGTATGCAAGGTAGATGGCTTCTCACAGTGCTTCATTCGTTGATAAGTAGCAGATTCCCCTAATGTTAATTCTGTGTTCATAAATGGTTGTACAGAATAAGTCAGCCGAGTTTAAGCAGTCTTTATTCACCAGATTTTACTTTACCTTTAAAGAAACGGCACTTCTAACACGTCTTGTTTTCCTTAGAAAACACCGATAGGAACTCAAGCTCCCCAAAAAGTCAAACAGCACGGGCAACTTTGCCCAAAAATATCGTCATAAAGGCATATTTTGTTGAGGAAGTTTTCAAGGTACTAGTACAAGGCCAGCGGAGACATTAAGCATAACCAAAATACACTGGATCTGATGCTGATCTTTTTGAAACTACAGTCAACAGCTGATTTTGAGAATACCAATTAAATGGAATAAGATTAGAGATGGAGTATTTTCTAATTTTTGCTATTGAATGGTAACCCGAGATGTTTGTTATTGCTATTAGACGCCGTTTCAGTTTTTCTTTTCGGTGGTAAATAGCTGATTTTTAGGGAAAACGGTGGTACACCGCCAGCTGACACCAATCTTTCTTATTAGGAAATAGTTTCAAATCTGGTCAAAGCCCCTTGAGTGACGTATGGTTCAACCCCAAATAAACAAAGGGTTCTGTTAAAATACACTAGGACTTCAAGGGCAGCTACTACATAATGAAGCATGTAAACTCGAGTAAAATGCGACGCAAGCAGTCCTTTAATCTTTTGCTATTCAATAAACAGTATCGTTTGCTTCTCAATGGTGCTGCGTTTTCATCTTATATATATATAAATATATATATATAAATATATATATATAAATATATATATAAATATATATAAATATATATATATATATAAATATAATATATAATATATATATAAATATATAAATATATATATATATATATATATATAAATATAGATATATATATATATATATATATATATATATATATATATATATATATATATATATATATATATATATATATATATATATATATATATATATATATATATATATATATATATATATATATATATATATATATATATATATATATATATATATATATATATATATATATATATATATATATATATATATATATATATATATATATATATATATATATATATATATATATATATATATATAGAACTTGGATGAATCCATATCCAAAATCTCGTGATCATCTCCGTTCAGGTAACTTTTGTTATTCAAGCTTATTTTTTTATTTGCATGGGGAGATGAAAAGCTGAGAGCCGCAGAGTGGCAAAATCTTTACAGCAAAAGGTATTTTTTATTAAGGACACTGGCCCTTCTGGTGAATTCTGGTAATTTGGTCTTGAACACTTTTGGCATTATTAGTGGCAACCTTGCATAAAGCCATTCTCCTTCTTTTCGTAGAAGTAATCAAAGCATTTCAAGTTTGACAGCATTTTGATTCAGATGATCACTATTATTTAGTCAGCAAACTTACTGCTTAAGCATGATTCCATACGAAAAGTAGGCTCTATAAAAATGTCCTCTTTGTTCCATAGGCTAGGTATATGTGTAAACATAGGTCTATCATAATTTGTGTTGTCTGTTTTTAGTCAAGCCTAAGAGTGAATGTAGAGAGGGGGGGGGGGAATGAAATTCTAGTTTAAGGGCTTTTGCTATCTTCAAAAAAATCTCATTGGAAGATAGGATAGATAGGTAAAATTCTACTTTTGGCTATCTTGGAAAAGAGTAAGGTTAGGAAAATGAAACTTTCAGAGATGGGTCTACAGGCTAGGCTAAAGTGGGTCTAGCCTATGTCCCAGGAAGGTAGGCCTATGGTCAATATCTACGAAATCATATTATTGAGTTAGGACAAAAGTGAATACACCATTTAAGGCTTTTTTTATGCTGATTACGAATATAATAAGCATTTCTACCGGAAATGAGTTTCAGCCCCCCCTATAGCGCTCACGTCAGGGCTAGTTAAGTGATAGCCTTAATCGGGGGGGGGGGGGCTTTAATCAATGACAAATAGAAAATCTTAACAAAATTTTAATAAGCATTAAAAAAGGCAAAGAATGGTGCATTAATTTTAATCCTAAATAAATAATATGATTTCGTAGATATTGACCAGTATTTTGAAGTACTGGCAAATTTTTTGCAGTTCATATTATTGACTTACAAATAAAGTAAACATACTACTCAATGCCTTTGTTTAATGCTTTTTCCAAATATAATAATCATTTTTGTTATAAATGAATTTTACCCCACCCCTATATAGGGTAAAAACCAGTATCCAAATGATTAAAATTATATAAAACCAAAACTCACATTTTGTTAACAAAGATGAATTGGGAAGAATTGTATGTATCAGAGAAAAGCTAATAGGCTAATCTAAGCTATAGGCCTACATTAATAATGTTTTTGTTGTGACATGTATTTTATGGTATTTGGGTGATGTTGTAGATGCCTTTTTTCTCCCTTTATAGGGGAGATAAACTCTGGCCCTAAGGTAATTTAACTTTGGTTGTGTGCCTTAGGCTTTGACCAAACTAATGAGGCGTACCAGCTGGGTATGTTTGAGGGGCTAAAGGTAGATCATAGAGAGGTTGTCTAAAATACAATACTTTTATTCATTTAACATATAATAATAATCAGATATAGATATTCTACTGGGACTGGCTGTCCCAAGTAGACCACAAGTCTCAGAAACCACAATAATATATAATAAGATACTTAGAGACTTACAATGATAAGACAAGATTCCAAGGTATTTCTAAAAACAACAGACCAGAGGTCAGTCCGGCATAAAGTTAGTATCAGATCACCCCTTCCGATAAAATGTATCTTTTATTCATTTTTATCAACCACACCTTCCCACATAATCACTAGGAAGTGGTAATTTCTCAATTTCCCATTAAACAGAACTTGGCAGGATATGTTCCTTATCTTAATAAAAAGTGGTATTTCAAACTTCATATTTGTGTCTAATATATTTTTACTAAATTAATAATTAACTAAGTTAAAATGCTTTACCACAATACTCCCTATTTAAAGAAGAGTTGTCCCAACTATCAATATTTTACTTTTAAATCAAAATAATTTTTGTTTACAGCTATTATGCTGCCATCTTTGGGTCATTATGTGCCTATATCCTCAATGGGTTTCCTTAGGGTAATGTTTTGGGTCCAATATAGGTCATGTTCTTTTTTGTCAAAGGATTTCAATTTGAAATTCACTCTTGTTTCTCTTTTTCTCTGTCTCTAGGACTGAAAAATACTCTTTTTACCCTTCTTCATATGCAACTTCTGTTTTAACTTGACCCCAAGCAGCTTAAACATTATATTAGTGGTTTTGCTTAAATTAGATTTATATTAGAAAAGTTTTATGAATTTTTTGAGTTTAAATTTAATTCCCATTAATAATTTAATTTATCTGTGTGATGTGGTTGATATACCGTTTATTTTTTTTTTTAGAAATGCCTTGGGTAAATTACACATAACATTTTGATTTTTTTTTTTTTTTCACATATTCTTCCAGCAAAAAGAATTTTAAAATATTTAAATAACAAAAGCCATTTGGGCTATGCAGCACAATATCTAGGCCTAAATTAAGTTCTGATTTTATCTCACTTTTTGATGAACTTGTAATAAATTCTGTAAGACTGCTATATTTTCCAAAATATCAGTTGACCAAGTATGGTTTGGTTTCTGATGGTATGAAATGATAGTCTCAGGATACATTTGAAGTGGCTTCAAAATTTGTTACTTTCCAAAAATGTGTCAAAATATGATTGAAAGAAAAAATGGATCCAAAAGGATGCTACGAAAAATTTGATTTCCAAAAAAAATAGCTAAGGCTGTATCTAAAATAAATATTCACATTAGTATACATATAAATACATATAAAAGCATATATTTGGGTCATTATGTGCATATACCCTCAATGGGTTTCCTTAGGGTCATGTTTTGGGTCCAATATAGGTCATGTTCTTTTTTGTCAAAGGATTTCAATTTGAAATTCACTCTTGTTTCTCTTTTTCTCTGTCTCTAGGACTGAAAAATACTCTTTTTACCCTTCTTCATATGCAACTTCTGTTTTAACTTGACCCCAAGCGGCTTAAACATTATATTAGTGGTTTTGCTTAAATTAGATTTATATTAGAAAAGTTTTATGAATTTTTTTAGTTTAGATTTAATTCCCATTAATAATTTAATTTATCTGTGTGATGTGGTTAATATACCATTTATTTTTTTTTAGAAACGCCTTGGTTAAATTACAAATAAAATTTTGATTTTTTTTTTTTTTTTTTCACATATTCTTCCAGCAAAAAGCATTTTAAAATATTTAAATAAAAAAATCCATTTGGGCTATGCAGCACAATATCTAGGCCTAAATTAAGTTATGATTTTATCTCAATTTTTGATGAACTTGTAATAAATTCTGTAAGACTGCTATATTTTCCAAAATATCAGTTGACCAAGTATGGTTTGGTTTCTGATGGTATGAAATGATAGTCTCAGGATACATTTGAAGTGTCTTCAAAATTTGTTACTTTCCAAAAATGTGTCAAAATATGATTGAAGGAAAAAATGGATCCAAAAAGGTGCTACGAAAAATTTGATTTCCAAAAAAAATAGCTAAGGCTGTATCTAAAATAAATATTCACATTAGTATATATATAAAGCATATAGTTTTACATATATAGTAGAAAGAAACACTCAAAATTTGTATATATCACTGTATTCTTTTTTTTTTAACGAAAGTTAATTACTTTTAATTACTTTCTCCTCTGTTTACTCTTAATATATAATTAATAATCACTGGCCAGATTGTTTCACAATAAAACTATATTTATACATTAACTTGATGTCAAACATTTATATATTGCATTAAATCACTAGTTAAAACTTAAAGAAAATAAAAATATAGTATATATATGTACAAGCATTGTGTAATAGCTTACACAAGTATTTTTTTTAATTTGCAAAACTATATAGGATATTTAGCTACTGTTTAAAACTTAAAGCATTAAAAAAAATAATACATGGTATAGATTAGCATTAAAATTAATTCCAATTATTGTTTTGTTAATTGCTTATGAAGTATTAATGTAGAATACTTCTTGAATGATATAAAAATAAAAAACACAAATACTCAACATTTAATTCACTTTATTTACATGCATAGTTTAGGATATATATATATATATATATATATATATATATATATATATATATATATATATATATATATATATATATATATATATATATATATATATATATATATATATACATATATATATATATATATATATATATATATATATATATATATATATATATATATATATATATATATATATATATATATATATATATATATATATATATATATATATATATATATATATATATATATATATATATATATATATATATATATATATATATATATATATTAATGGAAGTTATGTTGATGCATAACTTAATTGTTGAAACAAATAATAATTATGTACTCTAATAATTTATTTAATCACTGCAATATTTATTTTTTTTAGTAAAATTTTTAAATAAGTCCGTCAAGACTTTTATTTGATAAGTCCTAACTGTAATTAAAATATTTACAAAAAAAAGCAACTCCAACAAATAGATTTATGCACTATAACTGATAACTGTGATTAGCCTCTATATAAGGGCTTGGCAATAGTTCATATAACTTGACTTTGCTCAAACCTTTCAGACTTTTGAGCTTTCTAATTCTTTTCGACTTTTTGGTACTTGAGACAGTTTTATGACGTTTTTGTCACTAATCTCTTTTTTTTCAGCTTTAATGTCCTTTTGGTATAAGGCTCCATTTACAGTTTAGATCTGATAAGTTAAAAAACTTTGCTGTTCACCTTATACCTGTTATGCCATAATCAAATGACTTTGCCTGTACTCTGAAGGTTTGCTTACCAGGACTGCCTTCTGGTAGCTCCTTATAACGTTTCCATGTCCTCTTGTCATGGGCTAAAGCTAAAAGGACTATTCTGAACCTGCACACACAATAATTAATTATCCTATAGCCCTCTTGGGCTATTCTTTTATCAAAAAAGTGGCCCTTCTGCAGAAAATACCTGGCCTTCATGGCACACAGTAATTCAGTTTTTGACATACAAGTGACAATGACTATTTTCACTTTAACTTCCCCACTTTTAGTGGTCTTGTCTTAGGTTTCAACTTCAAATTAAGTCCTTATGGATATTATGTGCCTTTTCTTTATTTTTCATGCCATGTTAGTCATTTTTCTGAAAACGACTTCCACATAAGAGAGCCAAATTTCTTTTCTTGACTACTTGGAGCATTTCTCCAATATTTCTATTAATCTTGGCCCGCGTTAACCAATGTAACGGTGGCTCTTTAGTATTAATGCTACTTGTTTGTACTTATTTAGTACAATTTTCATACTAGTTTTGTTTGGCAAGTTCAATAAGTGTGTATAACAGAGTTTAGCTGACTTCATTCAGTTTATTTTCCTTTTAATTTTGTCTGGCTATATTTTTAAGTTGAACCCTTCTCCCCCTTTTTTTTCTTTACTTCAATGAATCCTAAGGGTTTTTTTCAAGTTTTTATTCCGTTTTTTTAATTAAGATAGGTCTTTTCTAAGCCTATTTTTATATGTTTCATGTTTTATTCAATAAATTTTACAAGTTTTAATGCTAATTGCCCTTCTATGGTCAAATTCATTATCCCTTTATTTTTAAGGGGTGGGGGGTGTCTATTGTTCCACCCTGTATTTTTTTGACATTATTTAAATTTCTTCGTCCGAAAGTTTTCGTGTTAGAAAAGTACTGTATTTTTTTCAGCTGATTTTTAGAACACTTTTAATTAAGTTTTACCCCGCATTTGCTAGTTCTCATTTCGTCACAAAAATACAATTTTTTACGATATCCTGATTGCCAATTTTATGCTAGCTTTAATTACTATTTTGTTTGCCAAAGAAAGAGAGACAATAATTCCCTTGGCAAGGCTAAATAGCTTTGAATCCGATTTCCACTATCTGTGGTTTATTGATAAGCTTAAATCTGGGAACGTTGTATGAATGAATTTCTGTTCATTACTGCAAGTTTTTTTTGTTGCGTAATGTTATATTTTATTTTCATAGAAAAAGTGGATGTGTTTAGTTTCTGTTAGGGTTCAATGGATTGGGATTTGGGTGTTTGGGTTGGCACAGGTGAAAACTAAATGTTTAAACTAGGATTCTCCTGTGCCAGTTGGTTTTCTCATATCCAATACATCGCTAGAGTTAAAATTATTACCTTGAACTACTGTGGTTTGCTTGTGAGGATGAGATCTATTGGTTATTTTTTTTAATGGATTTGTTGTTTGCTTTTACCTCCTGGTAAGTTTTTAGGTTATAATTTATTTTTATATTGCTTTTCATTTCTTTTACTTCGCACTTTTTTTTTGCTTTCTAAGCTTATTCTAAGTTTTGTTTAAATATTTATAGCGCTTAATTATTTTTTTTAACTGTTTTTTCTTTTTCACCTAGTGTAACTAATAAAAAATATTATATTATGCTATAACTAATTTTAATAAGACTACAGCTAGCTTGTACATGTAGCGCGCACTTAATGTAAACTCTTGCTGTTTTTCCTATTATAATTATTTTAAAATTTTTCAAAAACAATTGTTTTTTCCAATTTGACTGGAAGTGTCACCTCAGAGAGTCAAAGGTTAGTAGATGCTTCGCATTTACTGAACAACGAGAGACCAGCAGTGATTGAGCTCAACTCCAAATTAGCTAGCTTCCAATGACCCTATTTCAGTAAACTGAAATAGGGTCATTTTTTTAAATTATTCCCCCAAATTATATTTTTTTCAATATACGTATCAAAAGGATCGCCTTTTAATGCTGATCCTAAATATGTATAATTTAATTAGTTTCACTGCACCTATTTAAAAGTTACGTGTCACCTATTAACGCCCTGTGTAATTGTTGCTGTGATAAGGTTTCTGTTGGCTTTCTAGGCACAATATATTTGTCGACTAATTGGGATATAAGGGACTATTGGCTTCACTCTATTTGATTTCTACTATCAGATCGTATTTATCTGATATAAAATCTATCTGATATTCGACTAAACTCTACTGATTTATAATCAGACTAGACTTGAGGATGATTTGTCACTGAGTAACTGTAAGAGTGGACCAGAGTTATCAATATTAGCTATTCCAAAAGGATGCATTGCCTTCTCTGTTTTTCCTAATGTGGGCTTATATTCTATGTAAACAAGCATAACAGTTTTCATACACTGGTAGCTTTACATCTACATGGCTTGAAAGCAGCGATGGCTTAAAATTCAAATTAGAACTTTCTTTGGACGCATTTTGTGTGGCTAATTCAGAATTTGAACTTTTTCTAACACCATTATTCAGATGAAGGTCCTCTGTGTAGGTAAAGGAGACCCCTTTAAGACCTATCCCCATGCCTCCATTTTCTGTGATTAACGGTTTCTTTCACCGAATTTCTCGCCTTATGCAGAGTTCCCATCAGAGCTGGGTAACGACTCTTTTTTTTGCTTCCTTTGGCGACTTTTGCTAAGCTTCCACATTTGTTTTCTTACTTATAAGGTTACTTTTCTTGTTTTTTTTCCATCCCTTTCCTCAATACTTTAATTATATATTTATCTATCTTTATCTTCCCTTTGCTTGTGATGTTGTACAGCTAACCTAGTATTCGGGTTAGCTTTAACAAAGGTCTAATGCTTACTACGTCGTAAAATGCCATATTTTCGAAGCATCTCTACTCCTAAAACACTCGGAAATGGCAGCTTCTAACCTATAATTGCTCGGACCACAATTTATGTGCTTTCTTTGCTAAATTGTAGCAGTGTTATCCTTGAACAATAAGTCCATAGCCTGTACCTGTAGTAAGGCTGAATTAGGACCCTATTTGCTACTATTATGCCTTAAATTATTCTGTTACTACCAACGTTTCATCGGTCCAGCTAGATTTTGTTTTTCTTTACGTATTATCTTTTACTTTATTCTTTCAATTCACGGTACAAATACTTTATTATTTAGTGATATACGGAACTACTACATTGCATTTATTACTAACCCTAAAAAAACTACTAATTATACACTTGCTTCTACTTGCTAAAAACTAGATACTGTATTTTCTTTTTCTATTTTACAATTCTTGATCGAGCCTTTTTTCCATTTTATCCATTGTACCCAAATCTTTTGTGGGATACAAATCTATTTCTAATAGCCAAAGTTCGAGCAAAGTTGCTCGAAGTTTTGCTAATTCGAGCGCTGTTAAAAGCGAAGTACATTTACTTTCCCCCTCTTATACGGTCATTTTGATTTTTTTTTGTGTTTTTGCAACCTTATTTGGTCTCCTCGACCCAGTTTTTCCAACGACCACCAGTTGCTGTAACGTGTTATTTTATGTTATTTGAGTGTTGTAGTCGTAGATGCCTTTATTCTCCCTTTATAGGGGAGATAAACTCTGGCCCTAAGGTAATTTAACTTTGGTAGCGTGCCTTAGGCTATGACCGAACTAATGAGGCGTACCAGCTGGGTATGTTCGACAGGCTAAAGGTAGATCGTAGAGAGGTTGTCTAAAATACAATACTTTTATTCATTTAACATATAATAATAATCAGATATAGATATTCTATTGGGACTGGCTGTCCCAAGTAGACCACAAGTCTCAGAAACTACAATAATATATAATAAGATACTTAGACACTTACAATGATAAGACAAGATTCCAAGGTATTTCTAAAAACAACAGACCAGAGGTCAGTCCGGCATAAAGTTAGTATCAGATCACCCCTTCTGATAAAATGTATCTTTTATACATTTTTATCAACCACACCTTCCCACGTAATTGCTAGGAAGTGGTAATTTCTCAATTTCCCGTTAAACAGAACTTAGCAGGATATGTTCCTTATCTTAATAAAAAGTGGTATTTCAAAACTTCATATTTGCGTCTTATATATTTTTACTCAATT
This sequence comes from Artemia sp. Qi Xiang Cuo, assembly GCF_049724085.1. Taxonomy (NCBI): domain Eukaryota; kingdom Metazoa; phylum Arthropoda; class Branchiopoda; order Anostraca; family Artemiidae; genus Artemia; species Artemia sp. Qi Xiang Cuo. The sequence goes on from NC_142810.1 coordinate 41,349,589, forward strand.
AATAATTAACTAAATTAGAAAGCTTTACCACATTTTTATTAAAATTATTTAAGATAAAACACTTGAAATTATTAGTTTATTGACTTACCTACAAAGACCTCTCTTTGGAAATTCAGTTATCCTATTTTGATGTATTTATCCTTTTAGTGTTTTAGTTTTATTCACATATTAGCCTAACAAAAAGCTGATTTTCTTTGGATTCTAGAAAAGTAACTTTTATTGCTTGATATTTATTCTATAAATCACAGAAAATTAGATATAATTTTTTCTTTTCAATTGCTTATTAAAACAGACCACATTTTTAATTTATGCTGACATATTATTGGTGAAAATTTGACCAAGGAGGCAGAGTTCTTGTTACTGCCATCACATTGCATCATGCTATAGTAAAATAGTGGTGGCTCAAAAACCCATTGCTATTTTTCCAGAATGGCAGAGAAAAGTGGATGGTAAATATTTACCAAATCATATTATTGGCTTACAAACAAAGTAAACATACCACTTGATGCCTTTTTTATGCTCTTTCTAAATATAATAATCATTTTTATTGGTAATAAATTTTACCCACACCCCTATATACAAATTCAGGGTATATATTTGCACAATACGAGGGTGGGGGTATATTTTATTTCTGATGTAAATGGGAGGTAAGTTTAAACTTTACACCCACCCCCCTAATGTGCAAGTATATGCCCTGAATTGGTGTATATAGGGGTGGGGGCTAAAATTCATTTCCAACAAAAATGATCATTATATATGATAAAGATCATAAAAAAGGGCATCAAGTGGTATATTCACTTTAGTTGTAACTCAATAATATGATTTGGTAAATATTTACTTAGTGATCTTTTACCTTATACCAATTCAGGGTATATATTTGCACATTAAGGGGGGGGGGGTAAAGTGTATGTCTGATGCAAATGAGAGGTAAGTTTAAACTTTAAACCTCTTAGCATGTAAGTTTAAACCTCTTAGAATGTGTGCTGAAGTTTAATTCATTGTCAATAGTGACACCAAGATCTTGCTCATTATTAAGAGAGGAGAGTGGGTGGCCTAAGAAAAAATTAGAGTGGCATGGATTCTGTTTGCCAAAGTGATGGCACTTGGCAACATTGAATTCAAGAAGCCAGGCCTCAGCCCAGTGACCCAACAGATGAAGATTATTTTGTCGCAGGGCATGATCTTCACAGGACAAAGCTGGTCCAAGAAGCTTCAGGTCATCTGCATAAAGAGTCGAATTACTACTGATAATAGAAGGAGCATCATTGATGAAAATATTAAATTTAGAACCCAAGACACTTCTCTTAGGAACTCAGAACACATGTTGAGGAAGAAAGAATACAATCTCCAGTCATCAAACACATTGGTTTCACAAGTAAAGAAAATCAAGGATTTGTTCTTTCATTTCATATTTTTCCATAAAATGCCTAATGGTTATATGGCTTATGCAACAATCTCTTATAGCTGTGGAAAATTTTCCATAAATTGTTGGTTCTCTCCTGTAGCCTGTAGGCCTCCTGTATTGTCTTCAGAATAAGTTTTTACACAAATAAAACAAGCACAGAAATGTTTTCTTTTGTTATGAAAGATTGTCATAATAATTATTATCAGTTTTTTTTTATTCATTTAAGATTTTTAGACAAATAATTGAAATTTAGTTTAAAAAAATATCATTCAGTGGTTCTAATTTTCAATGGTAAAAATGAATTGCTAATTTGTTGTAGTTTGATGTATAACCCCGGTGCCTCCCATTTATGATTTCATTACTTTTTCGCCATTTTTATTAATTTATTACAATTTCAAGCAAATTTCGGAAGTTTCTGAGAATATTCTAAGAGTGTGTAGAATTCTGGTTCACTGATGACATCTACTTTGGGGCATTAAAAAACTATGCTATGGTACCACAAATATAAAAGTTATAAGTTTTAAATCCCCAGTGTGTAAACTTCAAAATGGTACATCTTTTATAAATGTTAGAAGACTGTAAGTTAACATTTTTAAAGTTAAAACCATGTTTTTTACTGTTGAATAATTGATGCATAGCCTTACTCTTAGTTATGTTTTTTCATAACATATTTAATGTGTTATATAATTATTAAATTAACATGATTTGTATGTTTATTGGGCATACACCTAAGAAGAGGATCAGAGCATTTCTCCTCCTTCAAAAGCAAGGATAGACTCTGTTGCTTGCATGCAATTTGTTTCTTTCTGGACCAAAATGTGGAATGGCAAAATATGTGTGAACAAATATTGAACTGCCCCATTCGAACAAGATGATGAACAGATGGGCAAAGAATCATGGCAAATTGAGCAGACTTTTCCAAATACCATTCCTCTATCATTCAGAAGGTAGTTGCCCTGTGGTAGTGTTGTGATGTGATATTTGTGGTATTTGGGGGTTGTAGTCTTAGATGCCTTTAGTCTCCCTTTATAGGGGAGATAAACTCTGGCCCTAAGGTAATTGATCTTTGGTAGCGTGCCTTAGGCTATGACCGAACTAATGACGCGTACCCACTGAGTATGTTCGAGATGCTAAAACTAGATTGTAGATAGTTCGTCTAAAATACAATACTTTTATTCATTTGTCATATAATAAAATTGGATATATTCTGTCTACTGGGACTGGCTGTCCCAAGTAGCCCACAAGTCTCAATAACACAACAATAAAACATAAATTAGACACTTACGATTATAAAGCAAGGTCCCAAAGTATTGCTAAAACAACGGACCACAGGTCAGTCCGGCATATAGTTAGTAAGAGATTTTACCTTCCGATAAAATGTATCTTTTATACATTTTTCTCAACCACACCTTCCCACGTAAATGCTAGGAAGTGGTAATTTCTTAATTTCCCGTTAAACAGAGCTTAGCAGGATATGTTTCTTATCTTAATAAAAAAGTGGTATTTTGAAACTTCATATTTGCGTCATATATATTTTTACTAAATTAATAATTAACTAATATTAGAAAGCTTTACCACAATACTCCCCATTTAAAGAAGAATTTTCCCAATTCTCAATATTTTACTTCTAAAACAACTTAATATCGTTTACAGCTATTTTGCTGCCATCTTTGGGTCATTATGTGCATCTACCCTCAATGGGTTTCCTTCGGGTTATGTTTCTGGTCCAATATAGGCTATGTTCTTTTTTTTCTTTTTTTGAAGGATTTCAATTTGAAATTCATCCCTGTTTCTCTTTTTCTCTGTTTCTAGGACAAACAATTACTCTTTTACCCTCCTCATATGCATCTTCTGTTTTACTTGACCCCAAGTGGCTTATACATAATATTAGTGGTTTTGCTTAAATTAGATTTATATTAGAATAGTTTTATGAATTTTTTTTTAGTTTAAATTTAATTCCCATTAATAATTTAATTTATCTGTGTGATGTGGTTGATATACCGTATATTTTTCTTTTTCTTTTTTTTTATAAATGCCTTGGGTAAATCACACATAACATTATTGATTTTAAAATTTTTCACACATATTTTTTTTTCAGCACAAAGCATTTTCCCATATTTCCATAACATAAGCCATTTGGCTATGTAGCACATATTCTAGGCCTAAATTAAGTTCGGTTTTTATCTCACTTTCGATGATTTTGTAGTTCTGTAGTTTCCAAATATCAGTTGATCAAGTATGGTTTGGTTTCTGATGGTAACAGGATCTCATTTAACTGTCTTTGAAATTTGCTACTTTCCAAAAATGTGTCAAAGAAATGATTGAGAAATGGTTCCAAAAAGATGTAATGAAAAATCTGATTTCCAAAAAAAAATTAGCTAAGGCTGTATCTAAAATAAATATTCACATTAGTATACATATAAAGCATATATTTTTACATATATAGTAGAATAAAACACTCAGCATTCGAAAGTTAATTAATTTAATTACTTTCTCCACTTTTTTTTAATCACTCCAAAAATAATATCCCGCTTAAATTGAAACATTATATTCCTTGCTGGATTATTCTTTCAAACTTAAATACTAAACTGATTATTTTACTTATAACTGATTAATTATAAATTATTAATACTTTGACTCGAGGTCAACCATTTACATATAACATTACATCACTAATTAAAATTTAAAGTAAATTAAAAACATAGTATATACACAAGCATTGTGTAATAAACTTACACAAGCATTGTTAAGTAACAAAACTTAGATACACCATTTACCAAAAAATACATTTGGTTAAAGTTTTAAAAGTTATTTTAAAACACTATATAGTAATTTAAATATACACAAAGCATTTTTTTTCAAAGTAAATTTCTCAAAAAGGAACACTAAAATGTGTTATAACTCTTTTTTTCAATTAACAAAACGCTCAAAATACCAATTTAATTACAATCAAAAGTATTACTACTGTCATAGCAAAGAACTCGCTTCACTATTTATCGTACTCTTTTATTTTCATATTTATGCACTCGTAGTGCCAACCGTTGTCTGCGTTTGCAGATAAAATTTTTTTTTTTGAAATTCATTAATTTCTTTGCGAGAGATTATGGTTTCGTGCAGACAGGGGTTCTTACATCCTTCCCTCTGGGGTTTGATGTTTCCTATAATACCAATATTTAAAAACATATATAATCAATCCCATAATCATTAAAGCAGTTATGAAATATCCTCAAGTACAGGCTAATAAGCCTTTATAATAAGTGGTATAATAAGTGGTAGGTTCAACAGCAGTTCTCCTTGTGATTCTGTTCAATCTAATAGGTTTATTAAGAACACGAGACACAACAATATATTATGTATATCTACACTTTTTATTTGTAGCTACAATCTTCCCATAGGCTCTTCCCTTTAGTAAAAAGGTGGTTTTTTTTTTTTTTTTTTTTTTTTTTTTTTTTTTTAACATATAAGCGAACATAACTGTTTTCGCTTTAACTTCCCAACTTTAAGTTGTCTTGCCTTAAATTTCGACTTCAACTTGTGTCCTTTTGTCAGCCAATTTCTTTTACTTCACTTCCGTCTGGCTATATTTTTAACTTAGACGATATGTCTAATTTTTGCAACCTGTTTTTGTCTGAAGTTATTTAAGTTTCTCCGTCCAAACGTGTTAGTATTCTAAAAGCATTGTATTTTTTAGTTGATTTTTAGAGCCTTTTTAGATGGGTTTTGTGCCGCATTTTTAGCCCTCATTTGTTTATAAAAATTCAATTTTCACCATATACTGGTTGTAAATTTTATTCTAGATTTAATTACGATCCTTTTTGCCAAAGAAAGAAAGAAAATAATCCCATTGGCAAGGCTGAATAGCTTTGAATGCGTTGTTCCGTAGTCTGCGGTTTACCGATAAGCTTGAATTTGAGAGAATTACAAGAATGAATTTGCTCATTACTGCGAGTTTTTGCTGTTGTGAAAGGTTATATTTTAAATAAAAAGTGGATACGTTTAGTTTCTGTTAAAGGTTCGACGGCTTGTGATTTGGGTGTTTGGGTTGGCACAGGTGAAAATCAATTGTTTAAACTAGGGATCTCCTGTGCCAATTCGTTTTCTCAGATCCAATACATCGCTAGAGTTAAAATTATTATCTTGAACAATGAACTGTGGTTTGCTTGTGACGATAGGGTTAATTTTTGGCTCATTTTTAATGAATTTTGTCGTTGGCTTTTACCTCCTGGTAAGTTTTTAGGTTATAATTTATTTTATTTTTTAATTTTTTTTTCGCTTTTCGTTTCCTTTACCTAGCACTCTTTTTGTTTCTAAGCTTATTCTAAGTTTTGCTTAAACCTTTATAGCGCTTCTTTAAAATTTTTTTTTTCTCTTTACCATTTGTAACTAATAAAAAAAATTCTTTTAGACTATAACTAATTATAATAAGATTACAGCCAGCTTGTACATGTAGTGGCCACATAATGTAAGCTCTTGCTGTTTTTCCCATTATAATTATTTTAAAATTCTTCAATAACAATTTTTTTTTCAAATTTGACTGAAAGTTTCTCCTCAAAGAGTCAAAGGTCAGTAAATGCATTGCATGTACTTAACAACGAGAGACCAGCAGTGATTGAGCTCACACCAAATTTGCTAGCTTCCAATGACCCAATTTCAGTAAACCATCCCCCTTCGTTTTTTTTTTTTTTTTTTTAATTATCTCCTTCGAAAAAAAAATAATTTTTTTTCAATATGCATATCAAAAGAATCGCATTTTAATGCTGATTCTAAATATGTATAATTTAATTAGGTTTACTACACCCATTTAAAAGTTACGTGACCTTACTTATTTTCCTTTTTCTCTGAATTGAAGCCTAATTCGTTTTGTCAATTTGACATTTCACCGCTCGCGAAGGCTTATCTCATATTGGAAACAAAATTTGTTGCAGGAACCTACGATGTCACTTCCGATCGGAATGATAATTTGGCGTTGGAATGTGACGTTCATAATAGATATTTCTTTAGTGGCTTTTATACTCGTTTGATTTTTATTTAATATTTTTTTTTTTTTTTATTATTATTTTATTCAAATATTAATCTGCTTGGTGATGCGCTTGTTCTGCCTTTCTTCATTTCCTGGTCCGAGTTTTGGACTCCAAATTTTTGCTTTTTTTCTTTATAATATTCGCAAGTTTTTCCGTGATTTCTATAGTGTGGTTTACAAGGCTCTGAGTCCGAGTGCTGTTTTGTTGCCTCGTCAAATCTCTTTAATCGTTGTTTCTCTTGATGTTTAGCGTTCTTCATGAGTGTTTTAGTGACTTGTGCTGCTGACGAAGGAACTTCTTCCTGCCCCTTTGGTTTCTTTACTGTTTTCTATAATTTTTCTCTCAAAGAAGGTTTTCTTGACGGTGGCCCAGGCTTAGCTATATCACTTTCTGTCGAAAAATTTTCGGTGTCACATTCTGTTCGCTTCCGTCTGGTAAATGGTGTTTGATTCAAAAATCATTTTTGCGCTACGACTGTAGGTGAATCTAGCGTATTAAAATCAGATAATTCTTTGGTTTCTTCCAATTTTTCTTCCTCTTTAGATCCAACCTCTTGTTAATTATGTCTTAAACCATTAGGTTGTGTTGGAGGCTCTTCTATGTCGCTTACATCACTTGTATCCGATGTATATTGAACTTTTCTTTTTTTTCTTGTTTGTTGTGGAAAGTTTGCACCCAAGTCTGTGCTAAATATTCCTTCCATTTCTCCCAACTGTTGTGGTCGTTAAAAAGGTCATAAAATTCATATGGTCTTCTGATATATACTGGTGAGATCGTTTCTTCTATTTCTTCTTCCGAAAATATAGGCTCTGTTTTCCACGGTTTTGAAAAATATCCCTTTTTGATTCTATTATGGTGTATTACTTCTTCCTTTTCCTTATGCTAATGTTTTGGAACATATGTTAAGTTATTTGGTAGAATTTTTGTAATCTTATAAGGTCCGTCCTATTTTAGTTTTAACTTTTTTGTTCCTTCTAGATTCGTTTTGTGAACATAAACCAAATCTCCTAGACAGTAACTCGTTTTATTTTTGCTTGTTCTGTCATATTTTTCTTTTTGCTGTTTTCGCATCTTTCAGATTGTCTTTAACTTGTTCCATTGCTTTATTCATTTGCATTACCATCTCTTGCTTATATTGGTCTAAGCTGCCATATTTTCTGTCATTTTGTATTTTATTTAAACAAATTCTGGGATCTCTTATGTGTTGCAAAAAAATGGGGTTTCTTTAAGGTACGTGAAAAAGCCGTATTTATTGCAAAGGCTACAAATGGTAAATGTTCATCCCAATTTTCATTTTCCTCTCTTGCATGTATTCCCAGCATGTAAGCTAATTCCCTATGCTTACGTTCAACTTTCCCATTGGCTGCTGCAAGGTAAGACGAGGTAAACCATCGTCTAACCCCCAAATATTCTGTAATTTTGTCTAATCATTTGGCTCTAAAACATGGCCCATTGTCGCTAAGTAAAACTCTAGGGAAAATCCAGTGTTTCAAAAATAAATAATTGACAAAATGTTTCGCAATAGTTTTTGTCTTTTCATCCCTAATTGTAAAAGTGTATCTATATGAATTAGAATGGCCGACTATAGTAAGTACACACCTGTTTTCTTTCTTGGTAACTGGTCAACTTCCACCGGATCCTCACATGTCTATTGACATTACTTCTCCTACCCCTGAAGGGGTGGGGTATTGACCTAATTCAGCCCTAGGGGTCTTTGGTGGCGACTTTTGTTTGGCGCACTCTTGGCAGCTTTGTATAAAAGTTTTTACTTTTGAGCACATATTTGGAAAATAAAAATTCCCTTTCAGTCTCCCCATAGTTTTTGCTTCTCCCATGTGACAGCCAATTGTTGCATGTGCCATCTGTAAAACTTCTCCTTCCAGAGATTTTGGAATCACTGGAATAATTTTTAAGTCATTTTTTCTATATTCTTGCGATGGTCTATGGTATCTTAATAGAAGATTTATACTTGCGTCTAGATCAAAATTGTCTAAGTCCTTTAAAAAATGTTTAAAGTGCTCTGGCAATTCCAATCCTTTTGATAAAAAAGATTTAATTGCTAAACAAAAATCGTCTTTATTTTGATGCTTTGAAATATTTTCATTAGACAGTATTTCTACCCCTTCCAGTTCGTTCTGGATGGTTGCTATCAAATTTTCTTTCTTATCTGGATTTCGTGATAAATAGTCTGGTAAAATATTTGTACGGCCCTTTATATATATTGGAGTATACGAATATGCTTGCAGACGCAGTATCCACCGTGTCAGCCGGGCTGAAGTACTTTGCATCGTATGTAGCCAAACTAATGATTTTTGGTCTACTCTTAAGATAAATTTTTTTCCAAGTAAAAATTGTCAAAAATGTTCTCTAAATACTATAACTGCTAAACACTCCCTTTCAACTGTCGAGTATTTTTTTTTCTGCTTCCGTCAGTGACCTACTGGCGTATTGAACTATTGATTCTACTCCTTCAGAATTCATGTTTAATAATATGGCCCCTATACCGTACCCCGAAGCATCTGTTTGCAAACAGAAGTCTTGTGACAAATCTGGTAATTTAAGTATTGGTGCCAGTAATAATTGCCTTTTTCTTTCAGTTAACGCTTGTTTTGCGTCCTCTGGACCTTAAGATGTACCTGATTTCCTTAATAGCTTCGTCAAAGGTTGTGCTAATGTGGCATAATTTTTAATATATCGTCTAAAATAGCTTAACAGCCCACAAACTGATCTGCAGCTTTTTTGATGTTTAGGAGGCTGTAGATTTTCTATGACTGTAAATTTTTCTGGATGTGGTGAAATAGTACCTTGGTTTATCAGGTGTCCAAGAAATACTAATTTTGGGACTACTATTTTTAAATTTTGTGGTTTTAATTTAAAGCCTGCTTTTTCAAACTTTTCCAGTATTTTTCTAAGTCCAACCAAGTGGTCTTCCAAGATTTCATTAAACAGAATTACATCATCTAAATAAGCCAAAGGTATCTTTTTTCCTTCCTGGTTCGTTATCTTTTAACACCAAATTCATTAGGCAACTAAAACAATTTGGACTAAATGATAAGCCAAATGGCATACGTTGAAATGTGAACGTTCTGCCATCGTCTAAGATTACTGTAGCTTTATGCATAGTTTCTGCATCTAAAGCGATTTGCCAATATACTGCTATTAAATCAAAACTAGAATAATATTTTTAACCTCCTAACTCATCTAAAATCGAACCAGTTCTTGGTAACTTCATTACGTCTTTAACCGTGACGGCGTTTAGTGCTCTAAAGTCTATACATAATCTCCAGGTTCCATCTTTTTTTCTGACTATCACTAATGGAAAGCACCAATCACTAATGCTTTCTTTAATTATACCCTGATCTTCCATTTCTTTTATTTGGCTTTCTAGCCATGGCTTTAAATGATAAGGTGTTTTATACGGTGACTTTTTGATTGGAGGGCCCTCTGTTGATATCTTGTGCGTGATTAAGTGAGTTAATCCGTAATCTGCTTTGTGTGTTGCAAACGTCCATTTAAAATCCCAAAGAATATTTTCCACCCTAGTTTTTACGTTTTCCGGTAAATTTTTTAAATCAAACGGTAATGTTGTTGCAAAAATCCGTTTTCGCCATTCCATTCTCTTCTTGTGGTTGCGGTTTTAATGAGGATAAATTTTCGTGGCTAGAAGTGAAGTTTACGCTTAATTCTGGACTGTTTAGAGATTTTATTTCTGAATTGGAAATCTTTTCTACTGATCCAAGTTCTACCTGGTTCAGTTTTATTTTATCATTACTTAGATTTGATAGTTTTAAGAATGTTATACCATTTTCAATTTTTATAACTTGATTTTCAACGAAAATCATTGGGTATTCTTTTATGGTGTAACCCCCTATCACGGCATTCATCGTTTTAACCTTTCCATCTTTTTCATTTGATGTAGCTAGAACTTGAGCTGTCGTTCCCCCTTCTATTTTGACTTTTCCACTTATTTTTAGGTTATAATTCGAATCTTCACTTTCTTTATTTGTTGTTACACAAATTTGCCTATTACTTTCATTTGCCTGGTTTATTGTGATTGTATTGGATATGGGTTCCCATACAATTCAATATTTTCTGATGTCATCTACTCCTAGAATACCAGGAACTTGTAGCTGCCTGCATATTATTACTGTTACTGTTTTTTCGTTATCCCCTGCACTAAATTTTAGCGGACTTTCTCCCAAAATCGTCAGCTTGTACCCTGTCACTGATGTCAGGGTATTTTGGCATCTGCTTACTCGATTTTTGACACTAGGAGGAAATCTATTAAAGACTTCCTCTCGAATTAATGATTTAGATGCGCCTGTATCTAGTAAATATGGTAAATTTTGAAAACACTCTACTTTAAAACAACGCAGAATCGGTAGATTATTATTATTCGCATTTGTATCACAACATTCTGAACTATATAGGGGTTTTTGTAATTAAACAGCTCTGTCGACCCTTACAGGCTGGTTTCTTCAATTAAATATCCACTGTTTGACAAACCACTTCTGAGATTATCCTAGTTTTCTTCAGCACTGCGAATTTAACTTTGGGTCTGATTAACCTTTGGCCTTCTATGCTTGAATTCAGGAATATTATTAGGTATTTGCCAAGTATTATTTGTTCTCTGCCTTTCTGAATTTCTGTCCCCCTGTGTTTTGAACTGGTGTCTTATCTTTTACGTCCGGCCTTCTATGGGTATTCTATGCCAGCAATCTGCCGCATAGTGATTTTGTTTGCCACAATTATAGCAATTACATCTTTACCTACATTGCCTGATAATTCACCCTCTTTCGTGGGGTCTATATATATTTCTGTATATTCTTGAGCTGCCACCATTTGCTCTGTAATTTACCGCAGGAGGAGGAGGTGGGTGTCCATAATACTTGGTATTCCAAGTCATTAAGGATCTAATACCATGGGATTGGTAATCAAATGGGGAGGGGTCAGTCCATGGTGGGAAGGATTGGCCTTCCTCGTGCCTTTTTGGTTCACGATTCGGCTCCTCTGAAAGAAATCTACCATAAATTCTAGAATTGGTAGGAAAAGGTGGAATAAAAGTGTGATTTTGTGACCATCATACCTTGCTTGTTTAATAATGTGTTGATTGTCTGAACTGGAAAGAGAAGTAAGCTATATAAGACTTAAAGTATAAAGAAAAGTAAGTATAAAGACCTTAAATGGAACTCCTAAATTTCCCACTTATTTAAGTCTGGTAGTTTTCTCCTTAAATCTTTCTCCCTTCTCAAACGGTTCTCCGTATATACTCAGAACCTTAAAAAAAATTATTGTTCTCATATAAGACCACGTTTGGAATATGCTTGTCCTATCTGGCACCTTAGGCTGACTAAAGACTAATGTTTTAAAATTGAAAGTATTCAAAAAAGAGCAATAAAATTTATTCTGGGGACAGCCTATACTACATGCGATGAAGGTTTGGCTAGACTTGAACTTATTACATTGGAATCACGACGTCACATCCTCACCATGAACATTGGTCACAAGTGCCTTAGTTCTGGCGATCATCGACGTTTTCTCCCTCCCTTTCAAGAAAATCCTCCAATCCTTCCTAATACAAGACTCAATGCTCGTAGAGCTCCAAATACCCAACTGGACCTGTATCCCCAGATGTTGACCATGAGGTACAAAAACTCTTGTCCCCTATTTTTTTCCCATTTTAATAATTGATATAATTTTTGTTTTATGTTTATCCCCTAACATCTGGTTTGTTATTTTAATTATGACGTGCTTATGCTAGCTTTTGTGCTATTTTAGCCAATAAATCATATTCTATTCTATATTTGGTACATGAGTCATAGATAAAACCTTGCTGTCGATCATGCTTGTAACAACTATACCATGATTAAAAAACATTAGAAAAATAAAGAAATTTTGCAGGAACTGGATGACGTCTTTACAGAATAAAGCATGTTGTAGCTTACTGTTACAAGCAAGCACTTGAGAAAGCTGAATCAATCAAGGAGGCACACTTGTGCCTCTATAAAGAGGCAACCCACCACAATGTAAAGCGATTTTCAGTCCTAGCAGTCGCAGAGAGACAGCGGTAATCGCATTTTGTAGCCCAAGCTCAAACTAAGAAACATGCAAAATTTCACCTCCCTCCGACTTTATCTTCATGGGTAAAAGTGGGCCGGAAGTTTCGACCCTCCGACCACAGCCCCCCTTTAACGTTGTCCGATTGGGTTGAAATTTAGAGGTTAAGCTTTCCTAGGGCCCGGGAGCTTATCCTCAAAATTTCAGCTTAATCCGATCACTCCTTCCCTGTTTTCCAAAAACCAAATATAGCCACTTAAAGTTCAAATTTTTTTTTCTTGTTAGCCACGCCTACAGACCACAGCTGGCACCCGATGCGGGTGAATGACGACTCATTCGAAGTATAATTTGACCTGTTAGGGCCTTTTGATATTTTCAGACCGAAAAAATTATCCCCCGAATTTACATTTCCGAAAAACCTCGTTTTCCTATAAGAACCCGCTATAAGTGGGCTCTTATCGTTTTCCTCTAAGAGCCCGCGAAAACGCGGGCTCGTTTTCCTATAAGAGCCCGCAAGCCCGCAAGCTGTCAAATCAGCTAACAGTTAGTCAAGCAATAATAAGTAAAAAAACTGTACAAAAACGTGCAGAAATTATTTGAAAAAAACTACGTTTTCTAAAGAGTTAAAGAGGCTGAGTTACAAGGTCAAACCTTAAAACGTACAGGGATTAGGAGGCACAGTTTGGGGGCTGCCGCCCCCCCAACTCCCCGCTTCAGCCTTTAAATAAAAAAAAGTGTTTTAAACTGGAAGTAAGGAGCGACATTAAATCTTAAAATGAACAGAAATTATTACGCATACGAAAGGGACTGTGCCCTCCTCAACGCCTCGCTCTTTACGCTAAAGTTTGACTTTCTCACAACTTTTTTTTAAACAATAAAAACTTTAGCGTAAAGCGCGAGGCGTTGAGGAGGCCCCACCCCCTTTCATATACAGAATAATTTCTGTTCGTGGCCCAACTGTGTCTCCTAATCCCTGTACGTTTTAAGGTTCGACCTTGTAACTCAGCCTCTTTAACTCTTTAGAAAACGTATTTTTTTTTCAAATAATGTTGAAGTAAATCTGTCAATGACACAATGGGCATTTTGGTCCAAGAGCTTAGCAATGCTGTGGACTTACTTTGATTCCACAGCTGGATTCTTTGAGCAACTAATAGAGTGGAAAGAACACATATTAGAAAATTCAAAGCCTGAAGTTGTGCATTGCTATATCACATACTTGGATTTTATCCTGATATTCATGCTCTTGCATCAAGTGATATTCAAAACAAGGGCTTTGTAGAAAAGCAACCGAAGGAAAAGATGAATTTGAAGATTGCAAATGAGAAACTCCAGGATGAACTTATCTGATTAGTGATGTCAGGGTTTAGCTATAACTTGTTTTTTTTTTTTTTTTATTAACTTCAAAAGATATATATTATTTCTGGACTCTGTGTAAATAACTAAGGAAAATTGTTTTATTCCTATGACAGAATTTCATCCACAACACAGCTTATGAATCTAAAATCAGCTGCTTTTTTTTAGCAGAATCCAAGGGCGTACTATCCAACACTGTTCAAAGTGGTTTTGCTAGGTGACTCATTAGTCACCTATTTTTCGAAAACAACGTTTTCGGAGCCCGAGCATGCAAAGGGTCCCAATCCTCAGTAATGGGTCTAATCTAAGACTTGGAAAGAAGGGTGATCAAGCTGATTACCCTTCTTTGGTTTTTGTCCAAAAACTAAAAGGTTTTTGTGCTGAAGGGTGATCCCCAGCTTTCTTACGCAGGGGGGACTCATCTGATTAAGGTAGGTTTTCAAAGATAAATCGGCAGAGAAGTGGATTCTAAGGCGGCGAGGCTTGTTGACTATCTTAATAGCTTCATTCACAAAGATGAAATTTGGGTGTATGTGTGGTGATTTTGATTGGGAGATCATCATCTTTATTTTTTTTTATGCATTGAAACTAACCATCGAGACATCAGACCACTTTTCAATTTCCAAAAGATCTGTCTGAAAGGGTAGTGAGGCTTGGATTGGGTCTTCCATGTTTCCAGATGACCACAGGTGTTGGTAGCATAAATCCAGTCATTTGTGTAGTTTTATGGTTTTATATGAAGAAGAAGCCTAATCAAAGAATTTCAAGGTAATGGTTACTTGGAAAAGTTGAAGGCGAACGAAGTTCCGCTATGGCTTCCGTCTGATTCATCTTAACATTTTTTGTATTAAGTTTTCTTACTACTGACTCGTGATTCCCTGCAAAAATTTTGGTACCAAAATGATTTTTTCTTCTTAATGGTTGTTACTATTGCTGTAAAAAGATGTAATATTCTGGGTCACAAGATTTAGGATTGTCAGAGAAAATTAAGTGCTCATGGAAGAATTTTTTTATTTTTAATGAATAGATTTTGACAAAATGCTCCAATAAACTTAAAAATAAAAAATCAGAAACAATGAGGCTGCATCAATCAATAACTAGATCTCTGGTGCCAAACCCATGTGAAGTGTTGTACCCTCTGCAACCGAAGGGGCGTAGCTGCAGAGTAACAAATGCGACGTACATTAATAATTTTCTACTTCTTCTTTTGTCATAGTTGCAATTTTTGCTACCCGCTACAGCATGTGGACATTTTTATTGTTGCTTATCTGATTAGCTGATCAATGAACCTCGTTTCCATCCATCTTTTTGTATGCTCTATTTTTTAGTCTGCATGCTTGCAGTATTTAAATACATGTTTATTTTTTTCGGTTAGATATTAGTACTACCCATACTAATCGCAAAAAACATTACATACTAGAAGGTATCTCATTTTTCTTTTTAACGTTTTGTTGTTTCTTTATCTTTCTAATTTTTGTCCCTCTTTTAATTTTAAATGAATTGAGTTATACTTTTTTTTCAGGAGTCCCTATATTACAGTTTCTCATGTACTCTTCAAGGGACTAGGGCTAATTGTTTACCTGTTCTGTGGCTGGTTTAGTGATTCTTTCATATCAAGTTTTGTGTCTGTGACATTGCTAGTTGCTCTGGACTTCTGGATCACCAAGAATATCACAGGTAAGTTTATACATCATGTTCACCATAAAGTGGAAGCCATCAACTCCTCAAAGACCAAGTATTATACCAAAGAAAATGTTTTTTTTTTATAATTAAACAAGTTAGTGATATAAATTGATTTAATCGAGAAGTAACTTCTGCAAGAGACAAATAGGAATTTTTGTAAGCTTATAAAGTTTAAGTGGCTGCTGGTTTATATGATTCTGCACTTTTACCTTCATTTGATCTTATAAAAATATAAACCCTTTGTTTTTCAGGTATTTTTTGCTTTAGGTCATAATTCCATACCTACCCAACAAGATCTAAGGATCAGTTATATGTAGTGTTCGGCAAATTTCTGACATATTGATTTATTACTGTTTACTTTTTGGTATTTCAGCTGACATTTTTAAACATATGAAATAATTGTCAAAAACGGCATGCTGAGCTATATTCAAAAGGAGAATCAGCATAATATACGTCTAATCACACTTCATTCCTCCTGATCTAAATCACCTGCCTCATCCTACCTTTGAAAATGGCTTAGTAAACAGCTTTGACAATTACATTAGGAATATGAAAATGTCAGATATGACCTTTTGGTGTAAAAGTTGACAATATTGAAATAAATATTTCTTAGTAATTTTCTGTAGATCCATTCCTGAATGTTTTATTCAACTGCTTCTTGTTCAACAACTTTATAATTTAGAGGAAATGCCCTAAACTAGGTTTTTAAGGTTACCAAATTTGTCTTTAAGCTGGGCCATATAGACTTCATAAATCTTTTGTAAAGTGCTTACCTTAGGGTTTGCTACTGTTTGTACAAGAACCTTAGCCTATTGATATGATACTGATTGGATGATTGTTCCCTACAGTAGAAAATCAAAAAGTTCATGGTAACTAACAGTAAGTAAGGAGCAACATGGCTTAATAGTAACCATAACTCTACAAAATGGAATTTGATATCAATAAATATATAACAAAAAATTTGGCTTATTACGCTGACTCCAAATATATGATATTCATTAAGCCTAGTGTTAACCATAAAAGGCTATGAGCCTGAGAAAGTTTGCCTGATTTGCGAAAAAGGGGGGAACCACCCCCTAAAAATCAAAGAATCTTAATGTAAATCACGCCTTCCGATTCAGCATATCAGAGAACCCTACTGTAGAGGTTTTGAGCTCCTATCTGCAAAAATGTGGAATTTTGTATTTTTTGCCAGAAGAAAGATCACGGATGCGTGTTTATTTGTTTTTTTGTTTTTTTTTTAAAGGGGTGATTGTTTCGAACCAATGGTCCTAGAACATCAGGAGAGGCTTATTTGAACGGAAATTAAAATCTCTAGTGCTCTTTTTAAGTAACCACAAAAATTGGAGGACAACTAGCAATAAGCTTTTTTAATGTTCTAAAAAGAAGCTTTAGCGTAAAGAGTGAGGTATTGAGGAGGGGGTAATCCCCCTAATATACGTAATTACTTCTGTTTGTTTTAAGTTTTAATGCTGCTCCTTACTTTCAGGTGAATAAAGTTTTTTTTATTCAAATATGCATTAGTGATGGCTTTTTTTTTTACTGTAACACGTTTTGATTTTGTTCAGGATGAAAAACCGCTTTCAAAGGTAGGTTGATATTCTTCCAAGTTTTCCCAGTTGTGTTAACTGTTAAAAATATTTCATTTATCACGTTATCTTTTGTCAATACTAAATTTTGTCAGAACAAAGATAGGTGGACACTCTTTCAAGTTTTCTCAGTCGCAAATCCTATTAAAAATATTCAGTTTACTACGTCAGTTTATGTCAACACAGAGATAGGTTGTCATTTTTTCAAGTTTTTGCAGTTATATCATTTTTGTCAATACTTAATTTTTTCATCACTAGCTTGGATTCTTTCAAGCTTTTTCAATTAAACTAACTGTTAAAAATATTTTATTTTTATTTTCAGTCGATATTAAACAACTCAACAGAGGGGCTACTCAAGGGTCTACTGTAGGAAGTGTTCTTCCAAAATTAACTCCTTATAAAGAAGAAAAAGTATTCATATGATTTTTTAATACAAAGATCTTGACGTGGTCTCAACTTTTTGAGAGATCAGTAACTATTGGATAAAAAAAATGTTTATAAGAAGACAATTGCCCAAAAAATACAAATAAAAAAATAACTGAGAACAAAGTAGCCTATTAAGTATAATTGGACAATTTGATCTAATTTGATTATTTTTCAATGATATTTCATTATTGGTATTTACGTTTTGGTGTTCCTACCGATATTAGTTTTCATGTATCGATGTGTTTATTGAAATTTTTGATTGTTTTCCAACTAGCGCAAATTTTTTTGTTATAAATTGAGGACCTCTGCTATAAGAGTGCTTAGATAGTGATATAGAAAATAACTCAAGTTTTTATACTTTATAAATCTTTTGAAGGGCACTTTGTATCTCAATGAAAAAAGACATTATTATTGTTATTATTTCCTGTTCATATTTTCATCATTCCTGGAGAATATAGCAATTGAATTTTGTAACCAATCGAGGCAAATATAATCGTTACCCTTGGAAAGCTTTATTCTACCTTTTCAGATCATTCTGTCCTTTACCTTTCTAGGCTTTACTCGATTTTTAGGAATAATTATTTAGTGATGTTTGAATGGCTTATTTCGGTTTCTGTAAATATCTTCTCTATATTCCTCTTTTGTAAATAATTTCTGAGACCACACTGGCTAATCATGATAAAACAAAACAATAGTAAAAAAAAGGAGAAAACGAGGATAATATAAGCCAGTGAAAAAATATGGACTAAAATGCAAATATTTTGGTCAAGAACTCCGCTTGACCGTCCTCAGTGCAAGATAATAACATCAAAATTACTAATAAAAATCCATGGATACTATAAAAAAAAAAAAAAAAAAAAAAAAAAAAAAAAAAAAAAATTCAAACCTTGAAACGAAGAAACCTTTTTTCTTTTTTTTATAGTATCCATGGATTTTTATTAGTAATTTTGATGTTATTATCTTGCACTGAGGACGGTCAAGCGGAGGTCTTGACCGAAATATTTGCATTTTAGTCCGTATGTTTCACTGGCTTGTATAATCCTCGTTTTTCTCCTTTTTTTACTATTGTTTCGTTTTATTCCTCTTTTGCATAGGAATCGGAAAATAATAAATAAGTTTTACCTTCCGAATATTACTGAGAAGCTGGTCGGTTTACTCGAAAAACTTTCAGAAAAAGCGCATGGCGTTTGTCGCCTCATTATGGTTTGGTCCATTTGTTTTATTAATTTTATCTATTTAATGTTATTGTTGTTTAATTGTTATTGATGATTTATGTTTTTTTATTTAATGCTATGGTTGATTTTCGATTTTGAATTACATATTTTTAGTGTTTACTCTACTATTTATCTTGTGATGTGAGTGGGTTGTAAATAAATATTATTATTATTTACTGTCTTGTGTATTTCAAAAAGTTTTGGTAAAAAATAGTTCTTTTTGAATAAACCGTTTTCTGTTTTAATTAGGTCGTTTTATGGTTGGACTAAGATGGTGGAATTATATAGATGATCTAGGAAAAAGTCATTGGATATATGAAACTCGGGAGCCGAGTGAAGTGAACCCCATTAGCCCAACAGACTCAAAAATATTTTGGTCAGCTTTGTTTCTAACTCCAGTTTTGTGGGTTGTTTTCTTCATTGTTGCCTTATTTAGTCTCAAATTTAAGTGGCTGGTAAGTTGTTTTTACTATATTGTCATAGTTCGTGGTGCCTGGCATTGGATGAATT
Organism: Artemia sp. Qi Xiang Cuo; assembly: GCF_049724085.1. Lineage (NCBI taxonomy): Eukaryota > Metazoa > Arthropoda > Branchiopoda > Anostraca > Artemiidae > Artemia > Artemia sp. Qi Xiang Cuo. Next base: position 41,368,847 of record NC_142810.1, read on the forward strand.
CAGTGTGTTATCGGGTATGGTATGTTTTCTCTTAGGCGGGAGTGCTTGTTAGCCTAGGATAAATAATCAAAAACAAATTTTGCAAAAATCATTAGACTAGAAGCAAATTGTTGAAGACCAGTGAATCACAATTAATGTTGATTGGGATGTGGTAAGTGTCAGCATCCTTAAGCAGATCTATAGTCTAACTTTAGTTTGTAACCTTTAAACGAGTCTTATAAAGGAAATATAATGTAGGGTATACATGCCATGCTTTTCTTTCTTGTTTTTGAAAACCTAGAAGTATTATAAAGATAAACAGCCTGTGTATGCAAGGGCTGCAACTGGGTATTGAAGCATTATCAGAAGATTGTCTTGCAAAAAATTTTAACATCTGAAAGAAATGCCAAGATGTTAAATAAAAATAACGTATATAATTAATATGCCTTTTTAGAGTAGTATTCAGTAGCGTCAATTCACGAACATTTAAGGGAAGGAGAAGAGGTATGTATCTTTCAGAATTTAAAAGGGTGGATGATTTTTTTTTTTTTTCAATGATAATACCCAAAAAACAAACAAGGCATTTCAATAAAAATACAAAACAAGGTATTTATAGAATCTAGGTAGGGCGGCGGGGGGGAAGCAAATTATTTGAGGGACGAGGGCAAACGCCCTTTCTCCCCCAATGGACGTTACTAGAAATTTGCTCTATATGTGCTCTATATATATCTATATATATGTTTATCCCAAGATTCGAAGCTAGGGACTGCAATACCATGATCTTGGCAAAGACTCCGAGGAGCGACAGGAGGAAAGGAGTACTTCTCCTTATTTTCAGAAACTGGTTCTTATTTGACGACAGTTTGTAACGGTTTTCCGGTTAGACGAAATTTATAGAATATATAGCGTTGTTATCAGAATTTTGTTTTTTAGAGTTTAGATTACAATCCAGTAATAATCAGAACCCATTTTAGCAACAGGCTAAAAACCCGGGTGGAACCTGATTTCGATCGATCATGTTCAGCTTGTTATCTATTTGAACCGCCCCAGCTGCAGTGGCGTAGTGGGCTAAAATTTCTGTATCAGTAGGCATATGAATGTAATATTTTTATAGTACAATGAGAAACACTTAACTTCCACAAGGTACTGAACGCATTTATTATGCATTTAGCGTTGAATATATTATAAGGAGGCTAAACATTTAATTATAATTGAAAAAACAAAATTGAAAAAGTAAAATTCTTTTTTATAATAAATAAAATTGACAGTAATTAAGCCTGGGGATCGATTTTATAGATGTATCAAGGAACTGAAGTGCGTGAGTCGCATGAACTACATGAGCCTTACTTATCAACACATTCAAAGGAATAATTACCTTTCTGCTTACACAAAATAATAGATTCTTTTTGAGTAAAAAAGTAAAACAATAATATATAGAGCCCACCTCACTCATTACCAAGTGAATCAATATTTCAATGTGGGATATGCTGAAGGCTGTAAAAATTTGGTGCAGCGCATGCTGTCTTTGGATTACAGTTTTGGTGGAATGATTAACTAAAATTTGAATTAGGAAAATAGGGAGGTTCTCGTAGAATCAGGTCAGAGAAAATATTTTTTTTCTTTCAAAGCGGTTGCAGCATCAAGTTTTGTTTTTGAAATGAAATAAATACATCTTAGCCTTCATTTCCGTGTGCATTAAAATCAAAACCGGCTATTAAGGTTCTTTCTGAATTGTCAAAAAGGACTTAAAAATGCTAAAAAAAAACAACTGTTTTACAAAAACAAATGAAAACGTATTTGTTTTACGAACGTGGTCAAATTGCCATTGCTAATGGTTTATTTTAAAGATGGGAAGCTCTAGTTATAAGTTTTCTAAAGTCTTTTTTTATTGCTCTAATCGAGTGTCCTTTATCTCTATTTCATTTTAATCTTGAAACCAGACAAGAGCGTTTACAAATTTTTTTTTAAGGTAATTTAATCAAGTTGATTCAAAAATGTACTTAGGTATGTTCTAAGTAGTCAAATGTAAAAGGAACCATCAGAAAATACTGGATATTTCTCACAGGAGATAATTGCTATATTAAGATCAAAACTGTTAATGCCTCTTCTCAATGAATCTTCATTTTCCGTGGACTTAATAAAATCTGCATCTGAACAGCTCATATTCTACTGGATTCAAATGTCTTTCTTTTTTCATTGGTTTGGAAATCTTTCCCAGTGCTAACGTGGGATTTTGATTTGAATTACTGAGATGGAATTTCATAATTTTAAAGTTAGATTTCAGACCAAATAGATAAATTAAAACTTCAAAATGAAACATTTTTTTTTTTTAGGAAACAGCTTCAAATATATATATATATATATATATATATATATATATATATATATATATATATATATATATATATATATATATATATATATATATATATATATATATATATATATATATATATATATATATATATATATATATATATATATATATATATATATATATATATATATATATATATATATATATATATATATATATATATATATATATATATGTGTGTGTGTTTGTGTTTATGTGTTTGTGTTTGTGTGTGTTTTTGTGTTGGGTTTTGTTTAATTTTTTTATTTTTTTTTTTAGGGTTTGTTTTTGTTGTTGATTTTTTTTTTGTTTTTTTATGGGTGTGTGTGTGTTTTTGTTTGTGTGTGTATATATATATATATATATATATATATATATATATATATATATATATATATATATATATATATATATATATATATATATATATATATAAATGTGTTTCCACATTTTCAAATTGTCATAAAGGAGCAGTGTGTCTGAATTTTCTACGCAAAAAAATATGGTAGATTCTGAGCAATAATAGGTTGTACTTCTCGTACTGTAGATAAGAAAACCCTCCGTAAAATCGAAAATGACTACAGAGTCATCTGGAAAGCGTGGAATACAGATGTCGACGGTCCTCATGTAGGATTTTTCCTCTTGGTCAAAGCCATTCCGCTTATTCAAGTGTATCAAAATCAACATTGATTTTCAATATAATTTAACAAAATAACTGAAGTATCTAATCTAGTAGGGTCAAGTGAATAGCCAGATACCCTTAAACAGGGCGGTAAGAGACAATAAGCCAAGATATAAAGGAGTTGGGGTTACAATGTGGAAAAATCTTAGTTGGCTAAGATATATAATTAGGCTTTGGGAGTAGTATAACTAGGAAAAAGAAGTAATTCAAGTAATTTTACTTCAGCTTTGCTTCAGACATGGTATTTATAGACCAGAATCGTGTTTTTTGTGCTGTGATGGACTCATGAGTTTGTGATTTGCCAGAATTTATTTACTCTTGGGGGGAGGGGGGCTTAAATTCAATCATAGTGTAGATTTATCAAACTAGAACTTCAAATTATGCGTATATATTGCTTGTTGCGACCTTCATGAGTTTTTTCTTCTTGACCGATTTATTTCAATGGAAGGAAATTTTGCAGAAAAGTAGCAGTAGCAACACAAAGGAGGGAGGGGGAGGGGGTGAGTTTAATTCAAAACCCTTATCTGTCCTTTTTCCTAGACATTAATTGGTCTTGATGTGCTTCAAAGGTTTTTGTTTGCTCCAGAATTCTAGTTGTGACATCGTTCTTTTTTTTTCACATTTCTGGCAGGTCTGGGAAAGAAATTTCCGCGGTGTTTGGAAACAGATTTGTCACTTCCATTATGTTGATTTCCTTTTTCAACATATCCTCTTTTTTATTCTTTTGTTGACCTATAAAAGCCATTTTTTCTTTCAATTTCAAGTTTTTTTTATATAATCCATACAAGCAAGACTACAGCCTAATATAAGACTTGGTTTTTCTGTTGTTGAATATTCCAGATCAGACCAAAAACCTCCAAAATTAGTTGCATAAAATTTTTTATAATTTTTTAGTTTTATAAGTTTAATAATAACTAATAAAAAGTTTAATATAGCCAATAAAATTAATTTTTTAAGTTCATAACTTTGGATGGCCCTAATATCATTACACTGTTAAGAAAGCTGTTTAATTCTCTAAAGTTCTATAAAAAATTTCTGTATGGAGTTTCTCTCTTTGCTGCATGAAATGCACACCACAACCCCTAGACCCCAAAACGAAAATTTTTGTTTTTGCCCAAGCTTGGTCAAATTCAGCTATCTTGAAATTGTGCTGGATGTTATTTTGTGATCTTTGAAACATATTTTGAATTTAAGAAAATTTTAAAATTAGCCATTTATTCTGAAGAATTTAAATTGTACTTGAAACTTATTTTAGTTCTGAAACAAAGTTGAAATGTGTAACTTATTATATTGGGTGATGACAGCTCTTAACTAATTTTCATTTTCTTTATAGCTGTTGGTGTGTATTGCTTTTTCTTTGAGTTTCGCCAATTTTATTGGTTATATACGATGTCGGTATGCCAAAAAGGGTGGCGGTGAAGATTCATCTGTATCGTCAATTGCCAAGGATTTTTTTAGAAAGCAAATGTTCAAAAATGTAAGTATAGTTCATTCAGTTATTTGGATTTAGAAATTTCAGAAAAAAAAAGAAATTTCTAAAATCCATTAAAATTTAGTAAAAACTTGGACAGGTGATAATGTGATACACAGCCCTTTAAACTGCGAACCTCATAAGTTTCAAACCAAGAGTGTACACCCCAACGTTAGGTTGATTGGCGTACTCATTTTGTACCTCTAAGAGGAGTCAATAGGTGTTTGTAGTCTATTTGATGCGTGAAAAGATTGCGTTATGAGGCCTAGATATCCATAGTTAGTTTTGTAATTCGTAGTACGTATTGTGATAACATATTATGCATTCGTATTTCATAAAACATAGTTTTTACTAGGTCTGTTTCAATGTATAGGGGTCTTTTGTCAGCAACTTTTAAGTATGATTTTCATTTGGTGTTTACTGACACAATCCGAATTAAAATAAATCAGTTAAGTCCGGTTTGATACATGTTAATTCAGAGACAAGTGGTATCATACTTTCGTTGGTACGTTTTTTTGGCGTTGCCTGCAAAGACCAAATAAAAAAAACTTTAACCCTTTTGATGCATTTATACATTTAAGATAATTTTTATTGTCATGGTCTTTTGATGTACTTGCTTTTGATGCTTACATCCTAATAAAAAGTGGAAAGATTAATGTGAATAAAAATTGGTTTATGATTTAAAAAAAAAGTCTGTAGACAGAAAATATAAAAATAAGATAACTAAAAAAAAACGAAACAAAAAAATTTCCCCTTACCTAGATTCCCTCCACCCTTAGATTTATAAAAATAATATTTTTTTAGTTTCATTGAAAACCCCCTTTTTTGGTATTTTCAACGGAAAATTGAAAAAAAAAATTGCCTCCCTAGATTAAAAAAATAATGATAATTTGCCACCCCCCTTATATTTTCGTAAATTGACGCCACTGGAATGGATTTTGAATTATTTCGTATAGGATTGTTAAGAGCGAAGTCTGTATTTGGGGCGAAACAGTTAAACATTATGCGCTATTTCATATGGGAGTCAGTGTATTAGAGTATAGAATATAATGTATAGTGTATAGTGTATAGAGTCTGTAGACGTAAAACAGAGACAATTAAGATATCTAAAAGAACAAAACGGAAAGTTCCAGCCTTACAACGAGGTTCAAGTTTGCTATCTGGGCTATGGAGTGAGTGAAATAAAAAACTGTAGAAAAGAAAGTTAAGTGTATGGTCCACAAACTAGATAGAATTGGGACCCATTATTGTAATTTCATTTATTTTCCACTTTTGAGTTGTTTAGCGTAAAAAGGTGCAATCTGCCACCATGAACTTTATATCTCTTTACGTAAAATACATTAGAAGTCAGTTAACTCTCTCAGTATGAAAAATGATTCTATTCGTATTCCAAGTATCTCCAGGAGTGTGGATGATACTAACAGCACTTTTTGAAGTATAAACAGGTACAACACGAGTAGCTGCGTAGGATAGAGGGCAGGGACGTCAAGTGGGGCGGGGGCTTATGCCCCTTTCCCTAAATCCTCCCTTAGATTTTGACAAATACCTTTTTCATTTTTTTTTTTATTGAAACACGTCTTTTCTTGTTCTCATTGAAAAGGTTTTAGGAAAAAACAAAATTGCCCCCCCCCCCTGCCTAGATTGTTAAAACTTGCATTTTGCGCCCCTTAAATTTTTGCTGATTGGCGCCACTGGTAGGGGTCTTCGGGCCTATCGAATGGAAATCTCTAGTTTTTTATTTCTAGATCCTCTATTTATCGTAATTTTTAAATTCGTCACCACCAATCATGTGTTGGGCTTTTTGAAAATTAAATTCCTTTGTATGGGTTTGGTACAATGCACATTTGATTCCAGATACTGATCAATTATAAGAAATTGCTAAGACCCATCAACATCGTTGAGTAAAACCATAAAAACTTCAATCTCTTGTGTTTTTTAATTGGGCTACTTGCTTTTTATTTATTGTAACTTAAAGTCACATACATTCAAAGCATACTTTAATTCTGCCCAACCCTCGATTTGTGTGCAACAAGCTGTCAATGGAAAGTAACCTTGACAATTTCAGCACCATATGTTTATTTTTTCCAGTTTTGTTTCTTAACTTCCTGGCTCATTTATTAAGACTCATTATTTTCTACTTTGGTAAAAAGGAAGTGTGTCTAAGGGGAAGAAATAGTCATTTTATCAGGAAAGATTTCACTCGTTTGAAGAAAAGACTAACCTTGATAATTTTTTTATTATCGTTAATTAATATAATTTAATTTTTATTGAATTATAATTTTTTATATCGTTGTGTTTTATACCGATATTTTTTTTTATTATCGTTTCAAGTTTTAGTGGATTTGCTGCAGATGAATCGTAATTTAGCCAATTGATTGTAGTTTAATGTCCAAAGCCATCAGGCTAAAAACTTTCCTGGAGATAATTGGAATAAAAAATGATGCTCAAGAATATTGGTTTAAACTGGAGTAACAAAAAAAGCCTAATATTCAACCTCCAAATTTGGAACTATTGCAACGGAGCAAATTTTCTGCTTTTAGAGAAGCAAATTCTGTGAAAGCAGAAGTATATATTTCCTTTCAAATTCACTCGTATATTATTCCACATACATTCACATGCATCAAAGAGAGAATAACTATTACTTTCTAATTGGTCGAGGGCAAAAATTGCGCTTTAACGTCATTGATTTACGCCCATGACGCATATCCTAAATCCGTCATTATATTCGTATATCAAAAAAAGAAGTAAAATAACCATGTCTCTTTTAATTCTGATTGGCCTCTGTTTATTTCTGGCTTACGTTGGCACAATGTGACTTCATTTGCTCGAGTGTTTCCTTACCTCTTTTGCGGAAGATGCTGCCATCACCGTTTCTAGTTAACGGGCCTATGAAGTCTTTACTTGTGTTTATAAGTTCAAGTCTTCTGTCAGTTATTGTGATATGCTGATAATTTGTCTAGGTTAAGTTTCCAAAAAGATCTATCAACGAGTCGCAATGAATATTTTGTGTTTAGTTTCTAATGATGCTGCTTCAATCTATATCAATATTTACTTCAAGGAGTTTTGAAGAAATTATACCTAAATCTTGATCTCAATCAGTAAAAAGAATAGCCTCCTGGTAGACCCCCCCCCCCGAAATAATCGTTTTGGCTAGTTGCGCCTCTTACTTTAAAACTGTGCATTTAAAGTTGCTTATTTCTGGAAAAATATCGACATTAAAGCTCATAGGAAATATTAGCTAGTCTTTTTTTATTCCTAAATTTGAGGTGCCAGGTATTTTAAGTATCTGATGTGCAGTTAGTCTTTTGCCTTCTTTCATGCGAGGTTATAAATGTCAGTTGAATCTTCTTTTAAAGGAGTCGACAGAGAAACTTTTAGAGAAACGTCCTCAGGAAGATCGTTCCGAATCTGAGTGCACCGCTGAACCAAACCCTGCTTCGAGTACTCAATTCTGTGTGTCCACTTTAAGATACAAGAACCAATCTGTATGATTTCATGTCTGTCTTGCTGATTGGAGAACAGCTCTTTTACTGTATATGGCCTGTATATGTATATGCTGTATATGTACTGTATATGTATATAGCCTTTTAAACATTTATTCATGGGTGGGATGGTACAAATAAACCCAAGATTAAAACTTGTCAGGGATGTTTCACAATGGAGCTTATCACTACCTGATACTAAGATACCCTTGTTGAGGGCTGTTATAATAATTTGTTTGTAACCCACTTGTAAACAAAACAAGCGGAGTAAATTACACTAAAAGGATAAGAGCAAATACAGAGACACATAGACAGCTAAACCTTTGTCTCAAATAAAAACAAACGTATGCTATTAAAAGGTGAAGAAAGGTCAATAGAGAGTGTAAAATAAATTTAAACCAATGCCATTTTATATGCTTGCAATTTAAACATTGCCATTTAAGTTTACGTCTGGTTTGGCTAATTACTATGAAACTTACTTGTAGGAAAAAAATCCTTGTCTTTTTTTTACTCTTTGACTCCGTGTTCCTGGATTCCCTTCAATTGGCTGTTATCGTTTAACCAGCGTTAGAGCCAGTTGTCAGCTTGGTAATACTCTGTCGAACTGACTTTAATCTTCAGTTCTAAATATTTTTACGGTCCTTCCCTTCCCAAAAATATGTGACTTTTTGAATTTACTGACTCTTGTATTGCAGGCGATGGATGTTATGAGTGGTGGCACTCCAGCAGCGCAAACAGCTGCCGCATCAAGTATAGTTTAATCCGCCAAATGAAGTTAATTGTCAGTGTCGAATCTGAAAATTTTTATGTTTATATTGTTTCATATGGAGTTAATTAAAGAGAGCTGTTGATTTTACAAATTTAGTGGCTGCTTATTATGTTTATAACATTAGATCACATTTTCCGCGACCAACACCAAAGCTTAGTATCTTAGTTACTCGTCAAACGCCACAATCCCTAGACAATTTGCCTGATCGTCAAAAAATGGAAACAACAACCCCAAAAAGACAGGAGATCGTAATGAAAATTATACCATTGAGTCAGGATATTATGAAACCTTACTGTGGAAGATTCAAGCTCCTATCTACAAAGATGTAGAATTTTGCATTTTTTTGCAGAAGAAAGGAATCTTTTCCGTTATATGAACAGCACTGTTTAACATTTATTTTTATTCGTTTACTCATCTCTAGAACCAAATAAACAGATTTTTAGACTGCTAATTTTATGCTCTTTTTTGTGGTTTCGTGTTTGTGACAGTTCACCTCCACGCCCTGATGGTCCCACATATAGCTCTACGCTATATACCAAAGTAACATAAAAGAAAATTAACATCATTATGTTCCTTTTCATCATAATAGTCATTACCCTGACATTGTATCCCCCTGATGGACACATATTTAGCCTTAATAATCTATGTTTGTTGTTCTTTCCATTGTTTGATCCGTTGTAAAACTGGCTACCCTGTGTAGACTTCAGACGCAGTCCTATACGTATACTGGAAAAGATCCGAAGAAAGATCACGGATGTGTGTTTATTTCATTATTTTTTTTTTTTTTTTTACGAAATAACTTTAATAGCAACATCACCCAAATCATTCGGTTAAAATGGCCCGTCAGTCGGTAAAATTCATTGCTCCTCCCTAAAATATTTTGGGTAGTGACGACTCTGGTTGGTACCAGACCAAGTCCACCTGAAATAATCTCTCGTGCGTCTTAGTCCATGCCCATTTTCCCTGACTTCCATCATAGGGCTACACTTCTAGAGTTGCCACTAATTTCGTCTTTTCAAGTTATTTTCTTTAACTTTTATCTTACCATGCCTTGATAACTCGATCCCCAAAAACATGAAAAAATAATTAATTTGAACACTCAGCCCATATTTTTGAGTATAGGTAGAATATTCCAAATCTCCTTCTTTTCTTCATTATTTTCATTTGTCATGCCTTTTTTTGGCTCAATTTTGTATCCGGAGGAATATTCCTCGGGAGGGGGAGGGGAGACTTCCCGGAGAGTGCAAGGGAGATTTCCCTTGTACTAATTCAACTTAGTCAAAACGAAGTGTTAAAATAAGTGTCTACATAAACGTTTATTTCA